>NC_084854.1:23379148-23679148 GCF_951802175.1 Populus nigra
AGAAAATAAAAAATGAGGACTGGGGAGCATGCGAGTTTGTATATGCATCCATTTCCCAGAACTTTTGTAGCTGGAAACAAAATGGGTGCCGACGGCCAAGTCTGGGAGTTGTCAGGGACCAGACCTGGAGCAGGGAAGGTGGTAGGCCCCGATGTCCTCCTTGGTCTGAAGATGCATTGACGTGAACAACTTCGCGATATGGATTATGGATAGCAGCTTAGGTCACCATATATGGAAAGAAGTGGCCGTGACTATCTGTTAGCTTTTTTTTTTCTGCCATAACGAGTGGATGGCTGGTTGCATGCTCACATTCCATTTCTTAAGCATCTTAGGCAGAAGCAACTCATATTCATCAATGTAATCAGTCCTTTCAACCTAATCTTTGCTTTGCAGACAATCTTGTGGAACCTACTTGAAATATACTGGTTGAATGAAGGTACTAAATTTGGGGCAGTGAATCATCACAAAGACAGCCAGCCTACAATGCCTGAAGTTGAAGTAACAAATGGAAAATTGTCTGCTCCTCTCTTTTTTAACAGGAAAGTTAATGAAATCAAGATTGAGTTTTTCTCTCACTCGTACAAAAGTTGATTAATATGAGTTGTCAAGAGCAGTGGAAGTTGCTGGCTAGCTACGAATTGCAAGGCACTTGAGTACCATTTCAAAGGGCTCCTTAAAGAGATGGCCATCTAATCCTTATGTTTCATTAGCAATGAATATGTTCTTATTAATCATTTTTAGAGTTTTGCTTTGGAGTACAGAATGGTTATGACCTTTAATCAAGACTCTTTTGCCATTCGGTTTAAAAATAGTTTATCCACCTACATTTTCACTTCGTGCTGAACAAATTTCTTTTCCAATTCTCTTACTAATATTTAGTAAATTCACCAAATCCGTGACTGTGAACTTAACTTGGCCAGTTTTATTTTTATTTTACTATAACATAAAATAATTACAAAAAGTAATTTTTTATTAACCTAATATTAAAAAATAAATTAAATAAATTCCTTTTTAAATGATGAATTAAAAAAAATAACATGACTAAAAAAAAAACTCAGTCATGATTGGTTAAGCTTGGCCTAAAAAGCTAGGCATATAAGTTTGAGGAAGGCCCACACGCCTTACTAATTTTTTTTTTTTACAAGTTATCAAAATTTTTTTATAAATAAAATAAAAATAAACATGAATGATTAAAATAAAATATTAACTTTTTTTTTAAGCTAAGAAAAAAAATGGCGCCTCTACGTCTTCAACCTGTGAACTAATATTATTTCCATGTGTTAACCATTAAGCTATGACACATAGTATATATTTAAATGATTAAAAAAATATATTAATCTAGCTTGTTATTAATGTAAACATTTAAATCAACTCTATTTTTTTTAGTTATTAGTATAATTTTTGCTAGTGTCCAAGACAAAAGGATAAACAAAAATCTGGTTGGAGAAATAAAGAATAAAATTGTTTTTATAATAGTTTTAAAGTGATTTCTTATATTTTTAAAATAAAAACACAAAACAAAATGTATTTTATGTTTTCATTATTTTTATTTTTTTTACCTGATATAATAACCACACACTGCATCAATAATCCAACAAGACTTTATTTCCTTTTTTTTATTATTATTGTAGGGTGTCCGGGTCAGCTTGCGTGCACCATGATTATTCATCACGGCCCACTGAGCATCCTGCAAGCCCAGTAAGCAGGTAAGGCATCGTGAGGATGACAAGCATATACATAGAGAATCGAAATCAGAACAGGAATGAAACAAGTCAAAGCACATAGAGAATCAAAATCAGAACAGGAATGAAACAAGTCAAACAATTAAGCACTGAACCAGACCCATTTTCTGATTATATGGGATCTGGTTGCCATTTTCGAAGGCTAAAAGGACGGGGCAAGGAGAAATTCCTCGCAAGCACCAGAGCATAATCGTATCTGTAACGTATAGAACGGCGAACCGGAGGACCGAACAGAACATAAAAAAAAAAACCATACAAAATTTTTAACTGTCATGACAGCACGTTTTTTAGTAATTCGTTAAAACAAGAAACAGAGACAGAGGTGAAGTACTAACTTGGTCCTTATGGTTTTTAAAAGATAACAAATTAGTCCCTCTTGTAGAAAACACCGTGTGTTTAATTTTTATGTTTCTAGATTTACGACTCAGTCCTTCCATTGGTTAAGCACATATCAAGCAACTATTCAAAACTTAATCAAAATATTTAATAATATTAGATTTGCTATTAAATTTAAAAGATGTACATTTTTTTGATGAAGTGAAATAATTAACAAAGGATATAATGGGCTATCAAGAGCATAACAACGAGGCTTCTTAACTATAATGGCTTCCGTGTTTATTTTTCATCCATAATATTTTTGCTCTTCAAATGATTCCTTATCCTAGCCTTGTCAATAATACTCGTTACATATAGCGATTACAATAACACTCTTCAAGTATAGAATTGATAGTAATTCACAAAAAAAATGATTTATATATAAAAAAAAGAATAAAAAGTTAATAAAAGGTTGGTTCGAGGCCACATTTCATTTACTATTATGTAGGTCAGAAGGAGAC
The DNA here is from genome assembly GCF_951802175.1 of Populus nigra. Taxonomy (NCBI): domain Eukaryota; kingdom Viridiplantae; phylum Streptophyta; class Magnoliopsida; order Malpighiales; family Salicaceae; genus Populus; species Populus nigra. The sequence goes on from NC_084854.1 coordinate 23,381,727, forward strand.
AATAGCAATGTTGGGTAGCTTAAATGAGTTCATGCTAATTAAGTGGTTAACTAGTATTGCATATGTTGACTTTAATTGTCGATGTTTTCGAAGATAAGAAATCAAGTTACAAAAAATCATCGGAGATAAGAGATTGATACCAAGATAAAAGACAAAACCTTTGATTTTTTTGGGACATTTTGAGACTAGAAATTATAAAAGGTAGATCTTTTTTACGGTTTTGATTAAAGTTGATCCAGGGTTAACATACAAGTTCTTGAACTAAAAAGATTAATTTACAAATTTATCAAATATTAAGGACCAAGTTATACTTTGCTGGTATAATTCACTGGCACGTCGGCTCCGCATGGAATGCCGTTTATGAACGTGCGGAACTTTTCAATCATTTTTTTATTTTTTATTTGACATGGCGCCGGCTCATGGTACAAAGATTTTTCTTTTTCTTTTTTCTTTAGTTTAGTTTTTAGAGAGAGAAAGAAAGAGAGGACAGACATTAAATTGAGTGGCTTGGACAATGCTGGAAGTTCGGTGCCTTTTTTACATGGCTTAGACTTTAGAGAGATTTCCAGCTTCTGTTAAGCTGTTTCTTGGCTCCGAGGTATAGTTTATTTTCATGGTTTGATTATTGATATATTTTTGAATTTTCATTTCTCACAACCCCTTTGGTTAGTTTTATTTATCTTTAAGAATGTTGATAGTTCATCATAATTTTGTTATTGGTTAATGATTTTGATCCATGTTTTGCTGTTGTTGTAATCCATTTTCCTGAATTTGAATCCACATTGTTTTCCTAGCGGAATCCGAATTTGTTCTGCATGGTTGTTGAGTATTGAGTCATTTTTTAGAACCCCTTCTGTTGAATTTGTAATTTTTCCAGCACAGGTTGGCCATTGAATTTGAAGGGTACCCAGTTGAGTTTCGAGTCTTTCTTTCCCTTCTTGTTGCCAAAATCTTGAGTATCTGCACGGTTTAGAGGGGAAAGAAAGCACAATTTTGAGGGAAATTTTTGGAATCCAAAATGAGCGCGATTTCGGGTGTAATTTCAAGGCAAGTAATGCCTGCATGTGGCAGCCTTTGTTTCTTTTGCCCTGCGATGAGGGCAAGGTCCAGACAACCTGTCAAGAGATATAAGAAGCTGATTGCAGATATTTTTCCTCGAAACCAGGTTAGCATTCTTTACATTGTTTTCTTTTAACATGTTTGTTTCACATTTGGTATGTTTATTCATAATAGCAAGTTGTTGGTGATAATTTATTGTTTCTGAGCTATCATTGCATTTGTTGGATAATCTATATGAAGACAGGTTTAAAGCATTCAGAAAATAAGCTAGTTATACTTTATAATGTGGCATTCCAATTTGGAGTGTGCATTTTCTTTTTCCCCTCTTTTAGCTGATTGTCTCCCAGAGACAGAAAATGTTCATCTTTCTGTAGTTAGTATTGCATTGATTGGAATCATACCATGTCAATGTCGCAGCTGCCAGCACATGATCGCTTAATATGAAAAAAAGAATGTTTAAAAGACAAGCATCAACCTTGCATCATGTCACTGGTTGCAAATAATGTATCATTTTTGATAAAATCTTAACATAACAAATAAGATGTACAAGAACTTGGAATATGCAAGTAAGATTTTACCATCCAAATCCTAGACGGTCTGTGTTTTCTTTAGGTATTAGAACTTGTACTTTTAAGCATTCACAAAGAGATTTCATTAAGATCTTGTACCAATGATCCTGGAGCAATTTTGTGACCTGGGGCGATATTGAATCCCCTAATGGCTTTTAAGGTAACCATTTAAGACTCAACAACTTGTTTTCCCTCTACCACAACAAATCCCTTTTAGAAAACCTCGTTCTTCTTTTTTTCTGTTGTTGAATTTTTTTGATTCCACACCATCAGTCATCTTTCTTTCTAGTAAATTGAAACTGAATTTTTTTTGCTGTCCCTTTTGATTTACTTCCCCAGTCAAGCACTTCCTGCATAAAGATGATGAATCTTAAGCCGCTACAGTTTCTGGCTCTTCTTTGAAAATATGGTTTCATCAAGCAAGCATAATGCATATGAAAATTTTCATTTGTTCAACAGTGGGGTGATTCGATGTTTAATGTCATTTGTTTGTTAACACCACATTTAATGACAGGAGGAAGGACCAAATGATCGGAAGATTGGAAAACTATGTGAATATGCTGCTAAAAATCCTCTCCGTATCCCAAAGGTATAGTTTTGTCTCATATAAACCTCAAATTAATGCAATAGTTGTGTGATACAGGCCTAATATTTTGGAAACTCCTGATGATCATGGATATCTTTATTTCTTAAAAGAAGGTGGGATTTTAGCTAATATTGGCCATAATTCTTTCTGCATGATTGAAAAATAGTATCTGCTAAAAAAAGTGTTACTTCTGTTGGAAATCATGAAGTCAGATAACATGCATCAGCCAAGTTTCATTTGTTTGTTTATTATGGAACTAGTGTTTGTGAGAGTTTGTGTCTCTTCTTGTACCCTTCTCTTGTTAGTTGTTTGATTAAGTTATTCTTTGTCAAGAGACATAAAACGTGCTGAACCAGATGCACACATAAATGATTGTATTTCCCATCAGTACACTGGAGGCACGTCTAAATTGATATCATAGGATGTTTTCTTGCCGGTTTCTTCTTATCTTACCTCTTTCATCTCCATTCCCCTCTTATTTTGCTGGAATGAGATTGTGTTTTTAATGTTGCTCACGTCAGACTTTTTTATTGCATGAAAAATCATATCGATTCTCTTTCTTTCTCACTCTTTCCCTTCTGTTATGGTTGTTTTGTGATTAATGGAGGCTGCAAATTTTGTGATCAGATCACGAGCTCTCTTGAGCAAAGGTGTTACAAGGAACTGAGAATCGAGAACTTTCAATCTGCAAAAATTGTGATGTGCATTTACAGGAAATTGTTGATCACTTGCAAGGAGCAAATGTGAGTTTATCTCCCTCCGTTATGCTTTCTTTTGTGGGTTGTGCAATATTTGCATTTCTAAAATCTCATTGTTGTTTTCGTTGTTTATATGGGTTCTTTCACGTTTTCTTTTGCACTATATAAACCACTACTATTACCCGTTTAAGCTTTCTTAAATCACACTTGTAGAAAAAAGGGACAACAGTCCTTATTGAGAATTCAAGTATTTTTAACCCTAGCTGTATGATTAAGAGCTAGGACAATGTTCTTTTCTTTCCACTCACTATTTCATCAGACCTTGAGTAAATATTGTAGCATCTGTACTGGCTTTCCTTGTTCTCACCTCTACTATGTGGGTGTGTTCATGATCGGGGACCATTTCACAGGCCTCTGTTTGCAAGTAGCTTACTGAGCATCATTAATACTCTGTTGGATCAAACACGGCAGGATGACATTCAAGTTATAGGATGCGAGACTCTGTTTGATTTTGTAAATAACCAGGTAGGTGCTATTGGTTACTTAGCAACTCAACATCATGTTCAGGGGTAATTTGTGGTTGAGCTTTCAGTTTTCTGTGCAGAGGAACCTTCAAACTTATCTCTTATAGCTGAATTTTGCAGAATGACGGAACTTTCATGTTTAACTTAGAAGGATTTATTCCAAAACTCTGTCAGTTTACTCAAGAAGAGGGAAAGGATGAAAGGGAAAAAAGTCTACGTGCAGCTGGGCTGCAAGCCCTTTCTTCTATGGTACCCTTTTTACCCAATTTTAATACTTATTTTCTTCAAAATGTGGAACTATGATCCTTCCAAAATCATTGACACTTCGCTTACATTGAACAATGGGAGATCCTGATAAAAGAGGCATATCTTGAATCTTACTGTAGCCAGCAAGTTTGTCAAATGTGATTATTCCTTAATTCTAGATGCACCTTGACTGACCAATGACCATTGTGTGAGTCTTTCTGGTTTCAAAATTGTTCTGAGAGCCAGTGGTCTCAGGGGAAGGATTTCTTTGTCTGTTATATAAGTACACACTCTCTAGTACTATTACATAACATTTCAATCATTCTTATGCTAATGGACAATTTTTTGACTTTTGTGTTTGTAGATTTGGTTTATGGGTCAACACTCTCATATTTCAGTGGAGTTCGACAATGTAAGCAGATTTTGGGACTGTCTTGGATTCATTGCTAGTTTACCTACACATGACAAATTTTGATACCTCTTATTATGCTCTCCATATTTCTCCCTGAGAATTGAAAAATAATTAATTATATCCAAATGTGCTTTGCAACTTGTCCATAGTTTTCCAACATGACCAAGTCTTTAGTCAGTCTGTTGGCTGTTACTTTGCTAATTTGGCTGATGTTTGTTTAGTTAGATAAGTCTTATATATGGACATACATGCACAAAAGAAAAAAAAAAAAAAAGTGTGGTAACTGAGGCAGCTCAAATCTGCACATGAACTTTCCTATTTCACTGAGAGAGGTCTGTCTTTGACATCTTAACCTGAAGTGACTGCCCTCAAGACTTGAACACGCATGCTTGTGCTTAGAAGAACAATATCTTTACCATTTGCACAATGCAATAACACCGATAAGCATATTCATGTGCACACAGTTTACTGTAGAAGCTATTCAAGGAAGTCCCTGCAGTTGAGCATTTTAACACAAACTCATTGATGTGCATATTTATTATTTCTCTTTTTTTCCTTATAATTTAAATAATATGACCTACGTTTCAGCTCATTCATTTTTTTTTCTTTTTGAGTACAAATATAAACCATTGTTTAGTGTACTCCTGACTTTTTTTTTAATACTATTCATATGATTAAACAGATAGTTTCAGTTGTCTTGGAAAATTATGGAGGTCCTAAGAGGATTTCAGAGAACCTCGATACTGACAAACCAGGTCCTCAGAATCGGTGGGTGCAAGAAGTGCTGAAAAATGAGGGGCATGCTACTCCTTTGCCAGAGGTCATTGCAAGGGTTCCTTCTTGGAGGACAATTGTGAATGAAAGAGGCGAAGTAAATATGACAGCGTAATCTCTTGACACAATATTTTCTTGGTGAAGACATAGTTTATTGTATTTTAGTCATCAACTAATAGTTATTCATCATTCTTCTGGTTTGGCAGAGAAGAGGCCCGTAACCCCTGCTTTTGGTCCAGGGTTTGCTTGCATAACATGGCGAAGTTAGGGAAGGAGGCTACAACAATTCGGCGTGTTCTCGAATCTTTGTTCCGATACTTCGATAATGGAAATTTATGGTCTCCTGAAAATGGTCTTGCCTTACCAGTCTTAAAGGATATGCAGTTTTTAATGGATAATTCTGGTATTTAAGCAATCTTTTAACTGTTCAATTGGTATTCCTAAAACAGTATTTTGTTCCCTTTCATTTAATTTTATGAAGCATGCTATTTATGTGCTCTTCCAATTTTAATTGTGGTTTGATGGAAGACTAATCATGCTATTTTGATTTTTTTTTTAATATGTTCTAGGGCAAAATACACATGTTTTGCTGTCCATATTGATTAAACATCTCGATCACAAAAATGTCCTTAAAGAACCCAGCATGCAGCTCGATATTGTTGAGGTTACCACTGCCCTTGCTGAACATGCCAAGGTTGACCCTTCTCTGGCAATAATTGGTGCGGTAAGTGATGTCATGCGTCATTTGCGGAAAAGCATACACTGCTCACTTGATGATGCCAATCTGGGAGCTGAAATAAAAAACTGGAACAAAAACTTTAGAGAAGTGGTAGATAAATGCCTTACTGAGTTAGCATATAAGGTGACACTCATCTCCATTAGCTTTTACTTAACTTGGTGTGATGCTTCTTTGACTTTTAAAAATGTGTTTCTATTTGAAGTAATATAAAATTTCATTTTATGTGTGCTGTAAATGTTTTTATACAGTTATCGATTACTTCAGAATTTTCTAATAGAAAAAAACTGGATACTACTGGTGAACAGGTTGGAGATGCAGGCCCGATCCTTGACATTATGGCTGTGATGTTGGAAAACATCTCGAATGTTACTGTTATAGCCAGAACTACGATTTCCACTGTTTATCGTACAGCTCAAATTGTTGCCTCATTACCAAATTTGTCATATCAAAACAAGGCAAAGCCAAAGTCATGGTCTATTTGAATATTTTAGATTATTTGAGTACCTTCATTTCTGTATCTTATCTAATATACTTCGCTTCTTTATTTCAGTCATTCCCTGAAACTTTATTTCATCAGTTACTTCCAGCTATGGTCCATCCTGACCATGAAACACGAGTTGGAGCTCACCGCATCTTTTCTGTTGTTCTTGTGCCATCTTCAGTTTCGCCTCGTCCATCCTCAACTAATCCTGGGTCAAATAAAGGCTCTGATCTTTCACGGACTCTATCAAGAACTGTCTCTGTCTTTTCTTCTTCAGCTGCTCTTTTTGACAAGCTAAGAAGGGATAAAACTTCCACCAGGGAAAATGTCTGTCAAGACAACAAAAATAATGTCCTTGAAGGTGAACAAATCAATAATGGGATCCTTGCTAGATTGAAGTCATCTACAAGTCGAGTACACAGCATGAAAAATCCTAATGTACCCTCAACATCAGATGAGAATCCCGTGAACATCTTAAATAAGGAAACTGTAAGTTTTGACAATGTCAACTTAGTATTTTATAAATTGTAGTTGTCCATTTGGGTCAAATTTCAAGTGTAACCACTTAAATTTAGTGGGTTGTGTCTGTTACAATTTTCTTCCTTGCCTACGCATTATAGGATGATCCTCATAATGTGATCCAAACTATGCACAAAGAATTCAGCATGATCCTCACTGCTTATGCAGAAGACATCCAATTATGTCTTTTTCTTGTAAAATAAGCTAGTGTTCAATTCATCAATATGGCTTTAGAAAGGAGCACAAGAATTTGCTTGGAGATACTTAAAATACTGTATTCTGGACCGGCAGGGACTTAATTCATGAGATGCATCTTTATACATGTATATTATGGCCGATACAAAAAGTGGTTTTCAGATGTAGGAATTGCTGTCCCTACTCAATGTATAATCACTAGCTTTGATACCAAAAATAATCAACTCTTCAATTGGTTATTAAAATTGTCTTAGTTTAGTCCATCATTAATTTGTATCTGAATCTTCTGTGTTGGTTGAAACTCAGGAGGCTGGTTCTCTAAGGTTGAGTAGCCGCCAGATCTCTCTCTTGCTTTCATCGATTTGGACACAGTCCATTTCTCCTGCAAATACACCCCAAAACTATGAAGCAATTGCTCATACATATAGCCTGGTATTGCTATTCTCTCGAACCAAGGTAATTTCTTAATGTATTGATAGTAGCATTTGAATTTGCACCAGTGATAATAACAGTTTCAAGCTATAGCAATTGCCTATTGTAGTTTGATATCTCTATTTGTGTTTACCATCGATGTTTAAGCTTGTCATTTCTCTAACCAGATATGAAAAAAAATTCTTAAAGCAGGTTTATTTTTATTGCAAAGTATTTTACTGTCCTTGAGATAAACTCTAACTACCACTGCATACCACAATTTTCTCATGGACTTTAATTTACAAGATACAGCATCCACAAAATTTAATCATTGATAGGCTTTGTGAGAAGTGAAGTGATGCAAATTTAGGTTTCTTAAGACTTGAATTGTTTTCACCAATTATGTGTCACTGATCATGAATGGTTGTGCAGAATATTTCTGTTGTTTATTTCTACAAAGGCTCTATCTTCTCTTTTACCCCTCTTTTTTTGTGGTTAGTTTCTTAGTTCTATTACATTTTATCTTGTTCCACAGAATTCTAGTGATGAGGCTTTGATTAGAAGTTTTCAGCTTGCATTTTCCTTGAGAAACATTGCTCTTAAGCAAGAAGGTAAGTTCCCAGAGTTATTGTTTTGTGGAATGTTGTTTTGTGTTATTGAACCTAGTTGAGTTTCTATCAAAACTAGAAGATGACATACTTTGTGTATTATCTATATCCAAGATCAACAAAGTTGCATAAATCAGATGAGTGAAGTGAAAATAAGTAGACTAAGATGAAACTTTTGAATTTCAAAATGAATCTCCTAGATAATATGATTGGCTTGTGGTTGAGATGATGACATAGTAAAGCATTTTTAGTTTTTGTAGTATTTTAATGATGAAGGGTATTTGTGGAAATAATTGTGATGGACTAAGCACAACAAAGGTTGATAGGTTCTTAGGAGCATGGATGAAGCTTTCACGAATCTGAATTGTTTTTCACAAATATTTTTGGTAGGTCATTCAGGAAAATCTTAAGCCTATGTATTCCATCCATATAATTAAAAGAAAAATTGAGTTGTTTCTTAACTTACAGATTTGATTACTGCGGAGGTGGATGAATTTTATCAGTGCATACAGGGTGAATGCTGAGTCCCATGATGTTTTGCTGAAAGTAAATGCTGCAGCTTCAGTTTTAAAATTTTGTGTAATTAGAATACAGTCCTCTTGAATAAGTGGTTGGGGTTCAATTGAATTCAATCTTGTTCAGTTTTTCCTGCTATTTTCCAACCATTTTCATGCTAATTATCATGTCAAGTAGCATGAACATGTTAAAAATTTGTGTTCATTGGGCATCATCTCTTTAATTGAAGCCACAATCTTGCTGTTATTGCAGAGTCACTCTCACCATCACGCCGCAGGTCCCTCTTTACTCTGGCAACTTCGATGATTCTTTTTTCATCAAAAGCTTTCAATATTATTCCGCTTATTTATTGTACCAAGGTGGTGCTTACAGAAAAAATGGTATGTGTGTCATTGCTGATTAAGTTGCACTTGCATTGGTTCACCTTGAACACATCCGTTCAGCATCTGCTTGAAGCTTTTATATTTAAATGTGGATTATGCTTTCTAGTGTCACAAACAAATGACTTTTTCTGGTTGCTTTCACGTGCTTTGTGACATATAACCATGAACTTTATGTTTTTGACGCAGTCTCATGCTTGTATCAGGTTGATCCATTTTTGCGCTTAGTTGAAGACCGCAAGTTAGAGGCTGTGACTACAGATTCTGGCCACCCCGCAATTGTTTATGGATCTAAGGACGATGATAGTTCAGCTTTAAAATCCCTTTCAGAGATAGATGTTACTGGGAACCAAAGCAGGGAATTCTTTGCTGCTGAGATTGCTAAGAGCTTGGCAAATTTGGCAAATGTAAAGCATTTATCTGATTTATTCAAGTATTTTTGGCTGTCATTTAGTGCTTTTACTGTAAATTTATCACTGTGTGATTGCTATGCATTAAACAGTGACTTGTTCTCTACAGTCTGAATTATCTGCTAAACAGGAGAAGCTCCTCGACGAATTCTTACCTGATGATGTGTGTCCTTTGGGAGCCCAGTTGTTTATGGATACTCCAAATCAAATAGATCAAGTTAATTCCAAAGATAACTCTCTTGTAGAGGTAAATGCCTTTCACTATTTTTCTTTTCTATTAATACTTGGGACTTGAATTCTCAGAAAAAAAATAAAATTGGCGCTTGCGTCATCTTGTTTTTGTTTCGCAGGGCACTCCACTTTTTACAGTAGATGATGTTTTTCTAGATTCAATGGAAGGTCAAACCACTCAGACCACAGAAATTTTCTTCCAAGCCACCAACCTGTTGAGCGTCAATCAACTTCTAGAATCAGTATGTTGCCTATATCATGCTCTCTAGTTAAGAGCTATTTGCTTTTAGAAGTGCAACGCAGGCTTTTGTTGATGCTATAACTAAAAATTCACAATTCTGGTTGGTTTCTCATTACAAGTTATTTATAGTATTCAATCAACTTCTAGAATCAGTATGTTGCCTATATCATGCTCTCTAGTTAAGAGCTATTTGCTTTTAGAAGTGCAACGCAGGCTTTTGTTGATGCTATAACTAAAAATTCACAATTCTGGTTGGTTTCTCATTACAAGTTATTTATAGTATTCAGTCTTCTCTGCTCTTGAGGCCTTACTTTTCATGGCCCTAATGGTTTGGGTTTGGGACTCATCTTCGAGCTAACACATTGAAATCTTGCAATTATGCGGAAAAAGGAAAAAATAGTAAAAAGCACGATCACAGATAGATGATTTATGTGTGCAGGTCTTAGAGACGACACACCAAGTTGGACGATTGTCTGTAACTGCACCTGATGTGTCTTATAAGGAAATGGCTCACCATTGCGAAACACTTCAGATGGGAAAGCAACAGAAGATGTCTCATGTGATGAGTGTCCAATTGAGACAGGAGAGTTTGATGAATGTCCCCTTTCAGAAATATGATGACAAGGCGAGGAAGGTAATATCTTATTCTTATGCTGATTTTGGGTTCAGATGGTTGTGTTTTCTTCATGAAATTTCAACCTGGACATACTCGCATGACACACTAGCTATGCATTTATTTTCACTTATCATCCATGTGCATGTGATTTTATGATCTCCATGTGCATGTGATTTTATGATTATACTACATTACATTTCATTACATTCTATGACGCTTAGCCTTGACAGTTTTCAATGCGTTGGCATGCTGAATTGATCAGCATGAGAAAATCCCTCACCTTTGCTAACTGAAAAATATGCAGGCTACCAATCCTTTCCTTGACCAAAATCTTATTGCAAGCCCACAAATACCGCCAATTGGCACTGTTCAAATGCAGTGCGCGACAGAGTATCAACATCAGCCTAACTTCTTCAGGCTACCAGCATCAAGCCCCTTTGATAACTTCCTAAAAGCTGCTGGCTGTTGATCGTAAAGAAGTAAGAGAAGCACATTCTTCTGGTTAGTCAAGAATCAATTGATCAATCAGCTCAAAGCTCAAAGGCCATACAGCTACAAGAATTTATTGGTTGATGTTGGTCACAACGTATATATCTCATATTCTGTCAGTGTTACAAGAAGTCAGTGATGTGAACAAGATTGGTTGATGTTGGTTACTTTCGTCACATTCAATTCTTTCATTCTTTACCTTTCTTGTTTCTATTATCTCAATATTTTTGGCAGTGACTGCAAGAGGAAGGTGCCTTACCATTTGCTTCTTGCCCAGTGGTCCTGCAATAGTGCTTGGATTCCGCTTGGAGTTTTAAAGAATGTAATATGTTTTAAATGTCCATCGTTGAATGATGATGAATGTGTGTGTAAATTCTCTGCTTGATCATGTGTACTATTTTGCGATATCAAGCCTATTTAATGAAATCAACTTCACTTGTTCTTCCTCCATGTATTCATAGTAAGAGATACCGAAAACTATGCATTGTCTCCTAGTCCAATCCCTCTAGCATGGTTAGCCATGCATAGTTGGCTTCTGTTGCTGCACAAGTGACACTCCTGAAAACCAAACCAAAATCCTACTTGGTTTCAACCAGGTCTGCTTGTATTATGCTACGGATTGGATTTTTTTTTATGGTTATATTTTTTAAAAAGTAAAATAAATTTGATAATCGGGGGAAAATAAAAAAATAAGGTAAAAAAAACAATAAAAAAATTAAAAAAAATTATAATTTCACTATTCCAATTCACCACTGGGAAAATGAATTTATGTGTATGGTAATAAATGTACAATAAAAGTGGAAGCCTTTTAGTTTCTTTTAATTTTATTCTCTTTGCACTTCTGGTTTCTCACTTCTGAAAACTAATATCAAACATGATGAGAAATTGAAAGTATTTTCAGAGTCGTAGGAGGGCTCCGTTCCTCATGTAAAATCAGTTATTAAATCTAATTACTTGTTGGATTGATTCAGTAAACTCCATTTGTTCTGTACTTATCCGAGCTATGTATTATTTTAAATTATTTTAGATATTGAAACAATTAAATTTAGATGGTCTAACATGTTAATTCATAATTTAATTAACCAAATCAATTTAAGAAGGTTTTTAATTTTTTTTTATCTAAAACAAAATTGTTTTATTTTTTTAATTTTTATTCAAAATCAGATCCGGTAATCTGTGCTTTAAATTAGATCAAATCTTAAGTCAAGTGCAGATTCTATTTTCATGTGAGTGAGAAAATAATGCATTGAAAATATCTAATAATTATTATTTCTTATGTTCATCGTATTGGTTAATTTTAAACTATGAGATTTAAAATAATTATGCATTCTATAAGCATGTGTTAAGAAATTTTTTTCATAAAGTTTCAAACTTGAACTATCAATTTTCAAGCATTGTTATAAAAAAATTAATTTTTTTATAAATTTTATAGTCTTGTGATTATTTTTTAATTGATGAGAAAATTAATTTAATTAGAGATATAGAAAACCCTTGCGTCGTCTTAGCCCAATAAGCAAAGAAACAGAAAATCTGGACCAAACAAGTTCAGCCCAACACGTAAAGAGATAAAAACAAACAAAAACAGGCAACCTCTGTATCTGCCTTGTAAGAAGCTTCAAGCAGACCGCAGGAGGACCCAGATCGCCTTAGCTGATTCGTCACCATCGGTGAGCTCCTCAATCTGTTTGGTAACCAAAGACAGTGTATCAGAGACTTTGGATAATCTTTTAACGTTTGATTTTTGGTTCATTAGGGTTTCGTTTTGTTGAATTTGATTTTAAATAGATTGCACGAAGTGGGTCGCATCTAAAATTTGAATCTAATTGGTGCAAAACAGAGAGGAATTACTGTGTGAAATCTTGAATTTTCAATTGGGTCGTTTTTTTCATTGATTTGGGTTCTGGGTTCATGAGAAATGTATAAAAATAATGATTTAGAAGGATACGGATTTGTGGGGTTTTACTAGGAGATAGAAGGTTTGCTATGTACGAATCTGTTCATGTTCATGTTGTTTTCTGCTTTGAAAAGATTAATGAATGGCGTGGGCGTGTTGACTGGTGAATGTTTTGATATGTAAATGCTGTAAGGGAATAAGAGAGGGTTTGTAGTTTGCAAAATGGTAGGATAATGTTTTTTGCTGATATTACTGTGGCAGTGGAAATAGGAAGTCTCTGCCGTTCAAGCTTTAGTGTGTTGTAGGAGATTGTTTATAATAATGGTGTTTTTCTGTTGTGGACATACAGGGGATTGGTTGTCTCTTATGTCAGGAAACTAGATTGAAAATGAGGAATTATAAAACTAGCTAATGCTTTTGGATTCATTTCTGTCAGTTTTTTAATTGATTAATGTTATCATGTCCTGTGTGGTGTGCTTTTTCCTCTTTTTTTCCCTCCTTCCCAATAATCTGTATGTTCAAACAAAAACCTAACTCAACCTTCTACCGTTTTATCACTCAATTTGAAGTATTAGGATGCTTTTCCATTTATCAGATGCGGTGTGCATATCAATCTAGTTCATATGGGAGTTCTTCATGGTGTTTTGACCAATTTATAGCTAAGAATCTGGTAAATGTGAATGATAGGTATTTTTGTTCATGTGATGATGCTATTTTATATGATGTATTTTTATTTTATTCCCTGGGCATAACATGAACCCATGGGATGCTGTTACAGACCGCTGCAATATTTTTATGTGGACCTCATGTGGTCTGTGTCCTAGGCTTCGTTTCCTTGACATTACTGCTACATTATCCTTTCTTTTAGAGAGGTTTTTTTTTTCCTTCGGGTTTTTTTGTTGTTGTTGTTGTTGTTGTATAGGTGTGGTGGCATGGAGCCTCTTTCTTTGTTTGATCTGACTTTCTTTTGTGCATAATTGCAACATGTGTTTTGGATATTTTTTCCCAAAAAAAGTCTCTTAGATAGGTTGGCTACAGCTATTCATGGGAACAGAGGAATGTAGGTCTTACTCCCATGACATGTTTGACCCATTTATAGATGGTCATCTGGATGAGTGATGCTCCTCATAGATCCTTTTGATCATCAAGATTACCTGCAGTGATATGGGATTAGTCGTAGTTTTGTTTTCCAGTTAGAGCTGCGTTTGGCACAATCTGATATGGAGATGCATTTCTTTTTTATGCTACCATGTGTTACAATTTTGTGTTATTAATCAAATCTTTGTGCGCTGAAAACTACGAGTCTAGTTTTTTTGAAGCAAGCTCTTAATTGCCAATTCGCACCCATGTTTTTTTGTTTATTTTTTATGGCTACATGCTTCTTCTGTTTACAAAATCATGGACTGGACAGGCTTGTTCTACGGGACCAACTTTGTTTACTGGCAAACATTTTCTTGGGATGCTTATGCGTGTTGACATGTTACCAAGGATATTAAAACTTTACTGAAAAAACAAAAGATGTAAACTTATCAAGGACACAAACTTGCAAAATTTTCAACTTCATGAAAAAATTCACAAAAATATATCTTACTTGAAAATTCTGCTTCTATTCTAATTCCCCAATTTTAGCTCGGCAATCTCTTATGGTTATTCTCACTATAGAAGCACATTATGAATAAATACCTCTGATATTAATATCTTTACTAGTTCATTTGTGCAGTTTCTGCTTTGTAGAAAGTCTTCCATTCTTGGAGCAGCCAGGATACTTCTTTATAAACTCACATTTCTGAATTACCTGAATTCTTTTCAAAAAATATGTCCCAGGCTCTCATAACTGAAGTAATGGAATGTGAGGTATCTGTTTAGGTGCTAATACTTCCCTCTCATGTGAATTTTTTTTTTTTCCTTTACAGTTTGAACATGTCAACCAAGTACATAGTATCTGCTCTCGTGGGATCATTTGCAATAGCATATGTTTGTGACTATGTTGTTTCTGACAAGAAGATATTTGGAGGTAAATTTTAGCTGGCTTGAAGATTTAGTTATTTTCTGTTGCCATGATTTAAGGTCACTTTTTTTGAATCCAGGCACCACACCCAGAACAGTCTCAAACAAGGAATGGTGGGAGGAGACTGACAAGAAATTTCAAGCATGGCCTCGTACCGGAGGGCCACCAGTGGTGATGAATCCAATCACTCGCCAGAATTTCATTGTTAAGTCCCAAGATTCTTGAATCCAATTTTAGCTTGTGATATGTCAGTTTCAGTTCGCTGGTGTGTTATTTTTGTCATCGATAATGTTTAGTGAGGTTCGAATGCTTGGACACAGCCACTTTTAGCTTTGATGGCAATGGCCCTTGTGCCCTTTTGTTTTTATTTGTTTTCTGGATATGGGATTTGTCAGCAATGCTGTCATGGTTAAATCTAAATAAAAGTCAAGTGACAGAATTCAGAGAATTTCATCATTTCTATTCCTTCCTTGGTTTGTATGTGATTCCATGAAGGTGACTGGGGCAATTATCAAAGATAGTGCGTGCCTTGAGATTCATGATCGTGCACTTGAGGGAAATATCTCTGCCGCCCCGCCTCATCTTCTTTTGTGGTTGTTTCTGGTTACTGTTAAGTTTGGCCTGAATGCCTTAGCTTAGTGACTGTTTGGCAACGTTTCACTGGTAAAAACACAAAAAAATGTTTTAGCCGCGGTGCCATCTACAG
Organism: Populus nigra; assembly: GCF_951802175.1. Lineage (NCBI taxonomy): Eukaryota > Viridiplantae > Streptophyta > Magnoliopsida > Malpighiales > Salicaceae > Populus > Populus nigra. Next base: position 23,397,039 of record NC_084854.1, read on the forward strand.
TGCACCGCATTGTCAAACACTGTCTTATAGATATATTTTAATTGGTGGTAAAGGAAATCGTATACCATTCTTACTCTACAAAGAATAATAATAAATAAAATTATGTGAAACTTTTACAAGGAAGAAGAAACTTATTTTGTCTGGGATTGGGTTTGCTTTGTGCGAAAAAAATCTGAACTAAAGATTTCTCCTTCTCCACTTGTATCTTTTTTAATACAATTTCACAAGTCTAAGCAATGTTTTTATTCTTTAAACAATTTCACAAGTTTAAGCAATATTTTTATTCTTTAAGGGCTATACGGTGTAATTATATTATTGATGTTTTTGAATCATTTTGATATATTAATATCAAAAATATTTTTTAAAAAAATTATTTTGATATATTTTTAAATAAAAAATATTTAAAAAAATAATCTTTACAGGATACATTGAAACATATTTTAAAATATTAAAAAATAAATGCAAAAAATAGCATCAATTAAAGATATAATCTTTGTCATTTATGCTCGAGATTCTTGTTCCCTTTCGGCTGTGGAGTACGATGATCCACACAATGTCCAACTTGCATAAAGAGGAAGGGGGATTTGATGGCAAGTGCGCATCTTGTATCACCTTGCATGCATTCTAAACTACAAGTCTCATGTTAACACTTTTTATTGTAGCTTTTTTACCATGATAAAATTGAATTTTTTTTTGAAGTGGGAGTAACTTAAAATTTGAGAAGGAATAATCATAATTTTTTCTCTCTAAATGCTGTGAATAGAATATTTTCTTGGATGATATGTGAAATAGCTCATGATCTCGCATTTTATTTACCAAAAACAATTTTGAAACTAATTTTTTTACTGTAATTGAATTCAATTATAGTGTTTGATTTAAAATTAATTGATAAATAAGTTGAATTTACATGTTTGAAAGATATAAATTTATTTTATTTTATTTTATATATTACACCTATTAATTTTATCCTATTTTTTCAAAGGTTTTTTTTTAAAAAAGAACTAGATAGATATTTTGAGAAAGTTAGTTTTAATATTAATTTTTTAAAAAATTTTGAAATGGTAAAGAGTTGATATCTAATTCACATCATATTTAAAGATTAAATTTCATTTAAAATTTAATTCTTAAATGATTTTAAATATAAGATTTCCCTCTTAGAGATTTCTAAACACGCGGATGAAAAACATAGGCTCGTCGGAACTTAGAGGACTGGTATTGAGAACTTGTAAACTACAAGGATGAAAATGGAATATTCTTTTCTTTTCAGTGCAAAAATGGGATAAGTTTATTCTGCATAAGTGCTGAGATATAATTTAATCCTCATTCTCTATAAAAACTCCGCATTACCAAGAATTTACAAACAACTCATCACCATCATCAACAAATCCAGAATCGAGGGGGAGAGATTTAGATTTTGACGAAAAGGGTTGAGAAAATGGGCGATCTGGAGACTGAAAAGCCACTGAAGAAGATCGCAGAAGCCTTTAAAGAACTAGAGGCAACAATAAAATCTCAAACCCAAGAAGTTGAAGTGGCACCATTTTCTCATGCTTGTTCTCTCGTTTCTCCTCTCTTCGGTTGCTTAGGTATCGCTTTTAAATTCGCCGAAATGGATTATGTCGCCAAGGTAAATCATTCATTTTTATCAATATCCAAAAACCCATGTTTTTTTTTGTTTAAATTCGTGTTTTTGATGATAAAATCAAACAAACAGGTGCATGATCTTGCAGAGGCATCAAAATCGATTGGTACATTGCAAAGTGTGTTAGATAAGGATGTAGAAAGGAATTCTGTGAGAAAAGGTGGGAGTCATTCAAGAAATCTTTTGAGAGTAAAGCGTGGTCTTGATATGGTCAGGGTGTTGTTTGAGCAGATTATGGTTACAGAGTATGTGTCTATTACTTTCTCTTTTGCCTTTCGTTTTGGAAGATAGTTATTGTTACATGAACAGGGTTTTAATAATTTTTCAAGTACCTGATGAAATTGTGTTTGTGAGTTGCTTCACTTTTTCATGTATAATAAAGGAATAATTCCATGATTAAGTCTTGATTAAAGGATATTAGTGGTTAGACTGGGGGTCACTAGGTTATATGAATTGATGCCTGATTTCTTGTGAGGTGTTGTATTAGGTTTCTGCTCAATGTTGATGATGATCATACTCGATTTGGGTTGTTTTGTTTCTATAAGTTTTGATCATTGTTGACTTTGATGTGCCTGTCTTAGCTGTTAGGAGCTGTGGTTTCAAGAATTCAACCTACTAATGTATGTATGCATGTCTAGCTTCCTGTTTTGTTACTTTTCCTTTAGTTTGTGTGAAGTGATTAATTCTAAAATCATATGCAAGTTTATTACAAGTATTTGGTCTTAAAATCAACTGAATTTTCATCAAGGTGGGTACTGCTAAAATTTGTACAAAGAATATAGCAGGATGTTCCAATTGACAGGATCATGTGAAGGTTTAAAGTCATATTTGGTCCTCAATTGCAGAGGAATATAGACAACAGTTGTGGCATTTGCTTCACTGATTAATTGATATATAAACTGGAGAAATTGGAGGCAAATGGTGGTTGTGTTTTAGATTCTTTTCATGTTAACTCTTTTTTGATCTTATTTGTTCATGGTGAATTGGGGAAACTGATTTTGGGGGCTAAAGGATTAGGCACTACACAATGGGATAGGGGGCTTAAGTTTTATATTTGTGATGATGAGCTCGCTTAACTGGAGGTTGTTATGGTCCAGGGCTTTAGTTTCATGTGCTCATAAAATTGTGTTTTTTGCCTGGGTTAGTGCTCACAGTGGACGGTGTTATGTATGGGCATCTGTTTGTTTCAGTTCCCTGCATTAGATGGAAATTTTGTTTTTTTCAGCTACCTTACAATTCCAGTGCCTTTCTAACCGACATAATGGGACGTTCCATAGTAGCTGATATGTCCTGCCAATGTCGTTGTAATAGATCATATGTTTTAGTGATATGGAATGGTCAATTGTATAATTTCAACTTAACACTCAATTTGCCATTTCAGCTCGTGATTTTGTTTTCCTTAAGGATGAAACTGATATACATCACATGTCTTCAAATCAAGTCTACTTATTTCTGAACCTAGGTTCAAATTAACATGTTTTTTTAGTTACTGTGTAAAGGTTTAGTGATTTATTAATGCTAGTTTTGCCAAATGTCTCTGTCCTGAATCACTTGTGGATCATTGGGTATTTAACCCTCATTTCTTTGCTGTGTACCTACTTCCAATTATACTCATATTGTGCCAAGGTGAGAATAGTCAGTGTACCTCATGCGGGAAGGAGCGGATCCCCCCCTCTGCCATCTTTTTAAAGGTTTTGGTGTTGACTTGGTACCGTTCTTTTTGATGTGTGAAGCAATAGATTGGATGATTTATAAGCTGCATGCCTCAATAAACATCCAGTGTGTAGACGGTGATGCTTGTGTTTCACCTTAATTAATACACATTCAAGTTCCTGACCACAATGAGCAAATTATAGTTGTAGATTTATACAGACTGGCCTGGATTCTGGATTAATGGTCTTTGTTTATGGCTGAAAAGATGGTTAACAATTCCTGTTATTCCTGTGCCAGGGGAAATTCTTTGAAGGGCCCTGCTTCGAAGGCTTATGCACAGGTATTTGCTCCCCATCATGGGTGGGCAATTAGAAAAGCTGTTGCTGCAGGGATGTACGCCCTTCCTACTAAAGCACAACTTTTAAAGAAGCTAAATGAAGATGGTGAGTGCTCGGACCATTTCAAACACTTGTTTCTGAATTCAATATCTCATATGTTCTTGAAAGGTGTGCAAACAATTATGCTGGGAGGATTAAAACCTCTTTTTCCAATCCACTTTCTATCTGACTTGGCGCACCATAATTATGCCCGTGGTTATTTCAAACTAAATCGTGTCTTCTCTGCAGGCACTCTTATGTGTTTAGGAGTCACTCGTATTGATTTCTTCATTTGTTTTTGCAGAAAGCTCGGCAATAATTCAAATGCAGATTTATGTTGCTGCATCTGCGCCAGTCATAATGTATGTTGACAAACTCTTCCTCTCCAGAGAATTGGGTATAGATTGGTGAACAATGTAATTCCACTGAAATCCTATTTATTGTGATTGTCCTTTTCATTTTCCTCTGGTAAAAAAAGAAAAAAAAACGTTAATATTCTTGCAGGTGGCATAAACTAATGTTTTATTGAATTGCTCATGCAATGGTATGAGGGTGTCAAACAGCTATATCTGGAGCCGAGTTGTTATTACTCTGTAGCTATATCTATCGTTCAATTTTTCCGAAAGATTACAAATTCAATGATATCTTTTGGGTGCAATTTCTTTATCGTTCTTTTTTTTTTTTAAGATGTTGAGGACAAAATGCTTTTCATGCAGTTTAAAACTTTAAAATGCATGATTTAATGCACGATCTTGCATTATCATCGGCTCGAATTGAATGCTCAATCATAAGCTCTAACAACCTGCAGATTTCCAAAACTACCAGTCACTTGACGTTTCTTGACCCTCATTTCTTTTTTTCAACTCTTCCTACACTCCCAGAGATTGGATCGTGCAAGAACACTTCTCTTTCAAGATATTCTAGAGGGGCCAAGTTTTGAAACAGGCATTGCGAATTTTTTTTTTCAAAATTTAAGCATTTGCGAGGAATAAAAATGGTGGGTTTTTAATTGGAGGTGCCACCACAGAAGATGCATTTGAGATATCTAAATTTATTGGGGAATACGAAAATAGAAAGACTGATCAAATCAATTTTCAATATACAAAATTTTCAAACTCTGATTCTGGGTTACTATGGATTGGATGAGTTGGCTAAAGATACGCGAGGTACATGATCAGCCTACCATTGTTATGGCTATGTACTGAGCAGAAGCTTTTGCCAGGTGGGATTGGGTGCTTGGAGTCTCTTCAGATTTTATACATTTGGGATTTGTGAAAATCTTTCGTGCCACAAGATGTGCAAGGTCTTAAAAAGCCTTCGAAAATTGCATATTTTCGAATGTTAGAACTTCATTTATTTATTTGTTAAGAAGCATTAAATACCTATTCTACTGTTCAGTTCACTAGCCGGTCAGAATTTACCCTGGCATTGTTGGTCTATGTTTTCTGTTTCTGCTGTGAGTGCTCTTCTGGTTGCATTACACTTGGTTCCTTCCAGGTATTGTCTTGAGGCTGCATGTGTCTGCTCTGTTTTCTGTTTGTTTTTATTTTCTTTCCTATTTGTGTCTGCTTTCTGGGATACTTTCTTGAAGCCATTGTATTACTTCTGGATGAATATTTGTCATTTGTAAGTGTTCAGATTGGATTCATCTTCTTGTGAAAAAGAAGCCTCCACGTAAAGGTGTCCGCCGATTAATCATAATATGAGCATGAACATTTTCAAGAAGAAAGACAGGTAGTCCTAACATCCTCCCCTTGAAAATGAAAAAAAAAAAGAAATCTATAAATTCTCCATTCTGACATGAAGGGTTTCGCGGAGGGTTGGTGAGAGATATGCACCGATAGACTGGGCGAAATTGGTTGTGGAGAGCAAGAGCTTGTAGTGTGCATATAATCTTAACATATTTGAAAACTTTGAGCTCTAATCTGGAATTTCATAAGAAAAATTATACTCGACTGTTCACATATATTTCCAACATTTCAAGACCAGAACTTCAGGATAGAAATTTTAGGCTTAACATGCAATAAAAACCCAAGAGTGATCTTGTTAATGAAGCACCCTTTCCCGTCCATCCACCCTTCAACTGCTTTCTTTTTTTTCCTGACTCAAATAGTACTTTACAAGCTGCCATTGCTGGAACTGAATTTGGTACAAAGCAAATGGACAGAATCCAAGGTCGAAATGAAATATACAAAGTGAGTCTTACTCCTCCAGGTAGGCATATCAGAAACGAATCATGTATTCAGAAACAAGGCTTCTCATGTTGCGTACAGCCCACTAACCATAGTCTTAATAAATATAGGCCGTGCAGAATCAAATAGCTTCACAGGCGGCTCCATCAGCTTTGCTTTATTTCTTGAAGCATTTCAACTACCTTCTTCATTTTTGGCCGCTTGGCTGGTGTGCTGTCGGTGCAGAGTAACGCTACCTTAAGAGCTGCCAGCATCTCTCTCCTCCAACCGAAGGAAACGGTGCTAAGTCTTGCATCAAGTATCTGCTCAGGAGTCTCTCCCCTAGCTGGAGCACCATGAACCCACTTCACCAAATCTAACCCTTCACCAAAGTCCTCGTCGACTGGTAGCCGAGTTGTTAGGATTTCGAGCAGTACTACCCCATAGCTATAAACATTTCCTGGAGCTGTAACTTGCATTGTGTATGCATACTCTGCATAGCAAAGGAAAAGTAGAATGACAGTGAGAACCAAAGAAGCAGTTACCAAGTCTAGAATGATACGGTTTAAATATGCATACCCGGGGGAATATAACCAAATGACCCTGCAACTGCACTGATGCTTGCTGTGCCTCTGGATGGATCCAAGAGCTTCGATATCTCCACCTCCCCAACCAAGGGCTGGAAGTCAGCATCTAGAAGAACATTAAAAGAAGAAATATCAAGGTGGATTGTGGCCACGTGATGAAGAAAAGCCAATCCTTCTGCCACCCCTATGGCAATGGATAGCCTCATAGGCCAATCAGGTTCATACTCGGACTTCTTGCTTGATTCATGAAGAAGTTGAGCTAATGTCCCATTGGGTAAATAATGATGCAGCAAAAGAACGACGTCTTCATAAATTACAAATCCAACGGGTCGCACTAGATTATCATGACAGAGCTTGCTCAGTCTTTCAAGTTCCCTTATCATCTTGTTCTGGTGATGAATTATGGTTCTGTCCATGGATTTTAGTCTCCTCGCCATCAATACCATCCCAGAAGGCATAACTGCCTTGTATACTGTGCTGAAAGTTCCGATGCTGAGCTTATTTGAATCTTTCAAAGTTGCTTTAACAACAGCATCAAGATCTATTGCTTGCTTGAGATTTTCAACAAAGACATTGCCAGCTATAATTGCTGGTTGGTCATTGGTTTTTTCATCAGCAATCCCTGCAGTCTTGGCTGCCTTTTCCTGTCTCTCCCTCATCATAAACAGTAGAACAACTATAGTTACAGAGACAAATACCGCCAAACCAGAGCCAATAACAGCTAGTATAATCCTGTAAGAGACCCTATGATGGTAATTCTCCCGACCAGAAGGATAAGAATTTCCACATGACAAGCTCAACGGCTCTCCACAGAGTCCTTTGTTCCCAAAAAAGCTTGAATTTGGACTCTTTTGAAATGGTACAAAGGTGGGTACAGGGCCACTGAGCAGATTGTTGGAGAAATTAATCTCTATCAAACTTAACATTCCCTTGAATGAAGGAGGGATAGTGCCGGAAAGTTGATTGTTGGAGACATCCAATGAAACCAGCTTGTCGAGTTTCCCTAATTCAGGGGGCAGAGGTCCGTGGAGATGATTGAAGCTCAAATTCAAGGCTATCTGTAAATTCCTGATGTGACCAATCTCCGGAGGGATATTTCCAGTCAAGTAGTTGCTACCCATTTGCAATTCAAGAAGTTTCAAGCAGTTTCCAATCTCGTGAGGTATCTCACCTTTGATTGAATTCTGACCCAGAAGTAAGTACTGCAATCTTGACATGTTGCAAATACCATTAGGAACAGTGCCATTGAATCTATTATTGCTAAGGTCAAGCTTGTTAAGGCTCTTGCACCCAATAATTGATATCGGGATATCTCCAAACAAACTATTACCCGAAAGAATCAATTCCTGCAGATTTACAAGCTGTCCAAGCTCAGGAGGAATAACTCCAGTAAATCCATTTGAGGCCAGATTTAAGAGGATTAGATTAGAGCATTGAGCAAACTCAGACACAATCTCACCAGACATATGATTATTGGCCACTTCAAAATATGTGAGGCTGCTAACATTCCCAATAGCCTTAGGGATGACTCCTACAAGATCATTGTTTCCAATTCGGATATTGGAGAGGCCTCTGCAGTTGCCAACTGATTCAGGAAGCTCACCTTTCAACCGATTCAGCGTAAGAATCAAGACTTCCAACTTCCCCATAGAAAAAATGCTCCTTGGTATTGGCCCTTCAAGCATGTTGGAATGAAGGTTCAACACCTTTAACTCAGAAACTGAACCTAGATTATCAGGAATTGCACCACCTAAGTCATTCTCATAGGCAGTAAAAACCCTCAAGTTTGTCAAATTACCCACCCAAGATGGAATAGAACCATTCAGCTTATTACTAGAAATTTGAAAATCCTCCAGCTTTTCTAGACCTTGAAACTCATCAGGTATCTGTCCCACAAGCATGTTATTAGAAAGGTTCAATGACTTGAGGTTTTTAAGACTACCCAACTCCATAGGAATCACGCCTCCAAACTTATTCAAAGACAAATCAAGAAATTCAAGCTGAGACAAGTTCCCAATAGCTGAAGGAATTTCACCATGAAAACTATTGCTAGAAAGATCAAGCTGCTTCAGTGCTTTGAGCTCAGAGATTAGAGTCACGTTACCTCGAAGGCCAAGCCTTGAAAGGTCAAGCCCTTCAACCATTGAATGATTCAAGCCACAGCTAATGCCAGCCCACTTGCAGTAATTTGTGTTGTTGGCACCCCACCCAGGGACTCCAAGCTCTCTGTTAATGGCTAACAGTATAGCTTGATCATCCAACTGAGCAGTCACTAACAAATAATTTGATAAAAACCCAAGAAAAAGACACACCAAGCATGAAAATGCCATTATTGAGTTGGTCTTTTATTCCTGGGTTAACACTTGTTCAGTGCAAGAACTCAAAATTTCTTCACGCCCCAACTCAAGAACATTACCATGTCCTAAAACCCAACTTATCTTCGACAATAAAGTTTCGATCTTTTGATCAAAGAATCAAACTTTTCAGCAAGAACACTTCGATGGGGACTTAGAGAGGTGTTTCATCAAGCAACGACCAAGAAATGCAAACCCCAAATGACCATTTAACAATTCAAGAAAACCCCATTTGAGATTTCATTGGAATCAAAGCAATGCACAGTCTGAAGTGATCAAAGAAATGTGATTTGGAAACAAAAAGACCCACATCAAAGGAAGAGGAAATAACAAGAGAGAACAGACCAAAGAAGGACGACAGAGGATTAATGCATTATAGAGCATGGGCTGTAAATGTACTCATATTTATCAATATACATCAAAGAACAAAACAAGAAGAAAATGGTTCAAGGCCTATGTAAGTGAAAGGAAAGTGTGAAGTTGAGGGAAGCAAGAAAAGAAAGTACACAGTACTATGTTTCTTGTTTTGTATTTAATTTTTAGTACAGGTGGGTTTTAAACAGGGAAAAGAGAGAGAGAGAGCTTTAAGGGTCCGAATCTGAAAAAGAGAAGAGGAATTGTTCTCTTCACTCACGTAAGGCTTTTTCACGAGAAATGACAATGAGCAGTGATGAGTGAATAAAAGCTGCATAAAATCCCTCTCTCTCTCTCTCTCTCTACTGTGTGAGACTGCAACTGTCGTTGTGTTATGGGTTTTGATACTTATGTTGATGCATTCAAGAGTAGAGTAGAGTAGCCCCACATTCATTTCTCTCTCTCTCTCTCTCTCTCTCTCTCTCTACTGTGTGAGACTGCAACTGTCGTTGTGTTATGGGTTTTGATACTTATGTTGATGCATTCAAGAGTAGAGTAGAGTAGCCCCACATTCATTTTAATTAATTAATATTGACTAATGTTTGGAGGATGTATTTTAATACTAATCTTGATACAGTAATTAGCCAAATAGATTTGTTCCTCCATTTATGGGGCAATGCATGGTGGGAAAAAGGTTGCTTTCATAAATTTATGGATTTGGGTATGGTGGCAAAGGATAAATTTCCATAAACTTAAGATCTAGATCTCTCTTAGACATGATTTGTGAAAATAATTTCTTATTTTGAGTCATGATTAAACAAAAGTTATTAAGTAGATTTAATATGATTTTCATAACTTTAATGATTTGGATAAGTGTTAAAAGGGTAAATTGTCATAGATTTAGTTTTTGGGATGGCATGATTTTTGAAGAGCTGAAAATATTTTAAATATCATGTAATTATCCTTGTTTTTCTTTTTTACAACCTTGTAAGCATTTATTTGAAGGTGTGGTAATTTCTGTTTTTTTTTATAATTTTTAAAAGTACGATTATCTATTAAAAACATTAAATTTATATATTTTTTAATGGTAATTCAATGATTTTGGTATATTAATATAAACAAACATTTTAATATATTTTTTTAAAAATATCAACATCATATTAAATGTTATATTTTCATGTTAACAATCAAGTTCAGACCTCATTGTCTCTCTCACTTTTTCCCCTGGAAAGATTTGACCAAATATGAGAGAAAAGGAAAATGTAGAGAAGTAAGGCCTAACTTGATAGAGTGCTGATGTGAAATTACAAAGCTGAAAAAATGTGCAAAAGATATTTTAGGTCTATCATGATATCATTGCAGTGTCAAAAAAAAAAAAGTTGAAACTTTTCAATCACACCTTTGGTGATACTGTAAGTTTTGAATTACTGTGATTTTTTTCATAATTTATATATAATAAAATATTTGAGAAGGTAATATCTAAAAATATTTTTCAGAGAATATTATATTTAATTTTTACCATGGGATTTTATCTCTTAAATTATTAACAAAGTTTTTTTTAAAAAAAAAAACACTACATGTTTCGAATTACAAAATAAGAGAATTTTTCACAGGAAAACCTTCTTTCCCAATTTCAGCATCCCATTCTTTTTGCGGAATGTAGGGAAAGGAAAAGGACAGTGAAACCCTAGATTTGTTCTTTCATGGAACAAACCTTGGATTCCCCTCTCCACCTTGGGGTGGGCATTTTGTTCCACGCGTAAAGTTTATCATTTTCAAAAAAACATTTTCATTTTCAACTTTCTAATTTAGTGGCTAAATACTTTTAAAATCAATTACGGTTGGTATTTGTATTTGAAATTGTATCCGAGCAACTTTCGAGAATATATTTAACTTAAAAAATATTAAATTAATAATTTTTAATAATTTTAAGATACTAATGTTAAAAATAAAAATAATACTTTTAATATATTATAAAATAAAAAAATATACTTAAAAATATCATGAAATATCATGCATTGCAATAATAAACATGCACGATCATGCATGATTTGAGTTACGAGCTAGATAAATCTAAACAACTAAGAACTTGTGGGATCTGCCTGTTTGGGGGCATTGTCCCATGAGATGGGTCCATAAACAAATTAAGTTTGCTAAATTACATGTTAGACAATTCCATGATAAGATACACATCTTGGTCTTCATTTTTTTTTGCAATTTGGGGGCAAATTACTATTTATGAGTCCATGTCAGTCACCTTCGATTATCTGTGATCTTGCTATTATGTCATGCAAAGGAGGAAAATATGTCCTCTTTTCAAGAGACAATGCTAGTTGAGTAGTTGCTTAGTTCTATCGAGTGATTTTTAAGGAAAATTTCTCAAATTAGTGCACAAAAAATGAAAGGATGCATGGGGTCTTGCTGTTCTTCCATTATTGTACTATACACTCAACCACTCTATAGAGAATTGAAATTTGAAGCTACATTTTCTTGTACCATGCGTGACACCCTCTTGCTTTCATGATGGATACCATTTAAGAAAATTCGTAAATGGGATGGTGTAAAGTCGATTTATTAGGGTTAATTATGGATATAATTCACTTCCATTCAAGAAATAATCAGATTAAAATAAAGAAAAGAGCTATCTTTTTTAAGAGTGTGATCCAAGAATTTTCAATCAGCTTGTAACAAGTTCAAGGACCATGTTTTTGATGATTTAATTCTTGATAAAAAAAAAAAAAAATTGGGTTGCATCCACTTAAAAATTTATTTTTTAAAAGAATTTTCATTGTTAATTAGATTTGTTTTCTAGAGATAACTAGTTCGAATCTCATAAATCTCGGGGTCACTAGAAGTTTACATGGTTGTTAACTTTAAACCTCTTGAAATTAGTCGAGATATATCCAAACTGCTCCAAACATTTATATTAATAATAATAATAAAAAAGAAAAGATAAAACCCAATTATTTGAAAATTTAAATTATAGCTCTCCCTCACCAGCTTTGCAAATTTGGAGGAAAGAAAAGGACTCGAGCCTACAGGAGTTGCTCCATCTAATCATTACAGTCAAGAACCTTGAATGTTACTATTTTTTTTTCCCTTCTCCAGCTGCTCCATCTCTCTCGTGTAGAAATAATCATGGCTTGAAATCACTTGCGGTCCTTTACTTTGCACATATGGTTCAATCAAATCCTCTACTTCAAATCATCTCAAATCAACCCCTTTTCTTGTAATCAGGACGGTTCAAGACCCACCGTATTATCTTGGTTTTGATCCAATCATATAGCTAAATATTGTTTTTTTATGATTTTGGTGTATTCATGTAAAAAAATAAAAAAAATCATTTTAATTTATTTTTAAATATAAAAAACATATTCAAAAACATTCAGCCTGCCTCTTAAATAAGATTCCAAGCACATATCGGGAAATTAAGGCAGTCTCTTGAAGGGAGCATGCAGGAGGAGATGTGACAGACCCATTAGGATTGCGACAAGTGGAAGCTCTCCTGGTTCTATCATCCTCTGTGACGTGGTAGATAGTAAGATGCATGATTGGCATCCAATTCTTCGACCCCGTCACCCAATGAAATTAGACATTTTATTTTTATGCATGCATGCTTACTCTTGAAAAATCTCCTTTGAAAAGTACACTTTGTCCTCTAATTGTTCCCTCTTGGCTCTCATTATGTGCATTAATATATATATATATATATATATATATATATATATATATAATACTTGATTAAATGATGATAATCATGGAAGAAGAGTAGTATTATTTAAATTGTAAATGAATAGTCTTGTATTTCTATGATCATGGTCTTGCTTTAATGCAACCCAAGAAAGTGGATTGTGATGAATGTTGTTAAGTAGCTTTTATTCTATTCTAAGATGTTTTTTTTAGAATTTTAATGTATTGATATTAAAAATAAAAAATATAAAAAATATTTTTTTTATGATTTTGATGTATTTCTGTAAAAAATAATATATATATATATACACACACACTATGCAACAATATTAAACATAAAAAAAAATTCCAACATGAAAGTGATGCCCTAAATAAATTTTATCTAAAGAAGTTAATCATTAATTAAATCTTTGCTAAAATGCATATTCCAAATAGTTAACCTTGTATTAAGATATATTATTTCTATGGGTAAGAAATTAAATTGAGCATATCAGCTTTATTAATTCATTAAAAAAAGTCTAAGCACTTGGTGGACGTTGCTGGCTGAAGCAGAGCACCTTTTTCTGCAACGGTACTGTATAGAAGCTTAGATTAAAGAAAAATGCACCTCCACGAATTTCTAACAACATAGATTTTAGATCCATACGAAATTATTATTTTTAAAAGAAATCTATCTGTTTGCATTTATGCATGCATAATCATTTCTAAAGGGAAATGAAGAATAATTTTAATTAAGGGTATTATCACGTTTTATTTTATCAAGTAATTCTATGGTGCTTATAAAATAACTATATATTGATATTTTATTATTTATTTTATGAATCTACTTTACAAAAATACAAACATATAACCAGAAATATCATAAAAAAAAATATTCTTATCTTTTTTTTTATATATAGATTATGGATTTTATATTCTCTTCATGTTTGGTTTTTTTTTTTTAATTAAACCTCACCTAATAACTAATAGATTTATTAAATAATTATCTCAATTCAATAACTTAAGTTTTTAAATAGAATTGGTTATTTGATACGGTATCAAAGCTTTAATGACTAAACGATCACGAGTTCGAATCTCATCATCCCTATTTATTTTATAAAAAATTAAACACAAGATAGTATAAATTTATACAAGTTTCAAGTCTAAAGTGTTTTACTTGAGAGAATGTGTTAGAAAACAATATGAATCATATCTTAAAATCTTACATGATAATTTAAATTATTAAGCCGAGATAATTTTTTTACAAGTTAATATAATCTTATTAATTACTTAAACGAGCAATATAAATTGTTCTCGTTTTATCCTAATATTTTCCAACTACATTTTCTAATCATCTCAATCAAGGAACTCTATAACTATTGAAAAGTTCCACTCACTTCTTGTTTTTCCTCAAAACATCAAATCAAAATTTCTTAGAACCCAAACCAAACATACATCAATAATTGACAAAGGTATTTGTTTCAAATGTGACTTTCGTCTGTTACCTTGTGAATTATTGAAGAACTCCCACACCCTGAACTCTCCTTCTCCTCCTATCAAAACAAATTTTAAACATATATTTTTTTAATTTTTTAATTTCAAATGCTGCATGGGACCCTATTAAAGGGTGATGGCTTTGGAATCTCACAGACAAGTAGGGACAAGTCATGTCTGCATGAGAGTAAGCTGACCACCACCATGGTATATACGTCCGGTGTACAAGAGATAAAGGATGCTGCGATATGCTCACAATCTTTACTCCTCCTAGCAAAATCTTTACTTCTAGCAAACTATCTTTTAAAATAATTTTTATTTTAAAATATATTAAAATAATATATATTTTTATTTTTTTAATAATTATTTTTAAAATCACTACATCAAAATCATATGAAAAACTAAAAAATTATTAATTTAAAGTAAAAAAAACTTTTAAATTTTTTTAAAAACACTTTTGAAACGTAAAAATAAATATGACCAAAAGATATTTGGACTGCGTTATAATGTTTTATTAAATTTTTATTTTTTTAATATTTTTTGATCGTTTTAATATATTAATATCAAAAATAAATTTATAAAATAAAAAAATTATTTAAATTTTTTTTAATAAAAAATACTTTAAAAAATAACCACTACAATACATTTATAAACACTGTCCAACCAAAAACTAAGACAACATCATGGATGTCTTGGCACCTTTTGCTCGTGGTTTTGGTAAATACAAAGACCACATTGGTAAGTATATTTTTTTTTTCAATGTGAAACCAAGACCCCAACTTTTAAAATCAATTTTCTTTAATGATTATTATTAGCTTTAGTATTATCAAACTTAATTAAAAAAATATTAAACAAGAAACCATGAATTGAGGCAAGGATTTTGCAGGGATCAAGGCATGGAGCACAACCATGGTTCCATGGGATGCCATGGCGGCACCACTTTACCACGATTGAGGGGTCCAATGATTTTCTTTCACATTACTTTTGATTAAATTAATTCTCAATATCATGCGTTTGAACAATAGTATTAGGATCTGTAGATGTCTCAAATCTCAATATTTTCCACTTTGACTCCATTTTTGGCTGGCATTTGTTGGAACCCCGTCAGAAAAGTTCCAAGTATTGTTTCAGTGCACAATTTCTATTAAGATTTAATTCATAATTGTGATGAGTGATTGATTGATTGATGGGATATATAAATCACTTTTTTTAATTTATTTTTACGATTTAGGTGCTGATTATCTAAGTATATCAACCGTTTCTGAGACAATATAATAATGTTTACGATTTTTTATCTAAATTTTTTTAAATATATACAACTTCAGCTCAAATGAAAACGAAACAAAGATTATATCTTATAGAAGTACGTCAAATAGCTGATAAATCAAATTATCAAGCTCATGCATACGTGAATTACTGAATTATATTGGTTACACGACGTGGAAAACTTGACGAATTGAACTAGAATTCAGTTGGTTTAAGATTTGATTTGGATGGAGTCTCAATGATATAATTATTTAGCTAAAAATCCAGATTAACCATCAATTTATTTTCTAAAAAATTTAAAAATAATATTATTTTAATATTTAAAAATCTTTTTTTTTTCAACTCGGATTTGATAACAATGATTGTAGTTACTATGACACAAAAAAAAATAAAAAATTCAACCCCTCTTGTTCGTTGCATGCTTCTACTCTATTGGAAGTTGGGATGTCATCTTGTTCGATGCTTTGATTAACCAGAGTTTTAAAATTGAGTACTCATAGACAGCATCTAATGTCATAGGAAAATCATTAGGGTTCATGATAGCATCATTAGTGGCATCCCAGCATAGACTATAGAGAGTGCCGATTTGTAAAGCGAAACCCTAAAAGTATATATAAAAGAAAGGCTAAACTGCAGGAGCTATCAATTATATCAACAATAATGATTTTGTCACAGAAAGAAAAAAGGAAATGTAATATATATATATATATTTCCATTTTGCCGTGCTGTGTTATGATTTTGAACAGAAAAGAGAACGCACAAAACAAAAACAAGTTCATAAGATATGATGATAAAGATTCTTCAGACATGAAAAGGATGTATTTCCTTGAAAAGACAAGTAGAATTAGAAGCAAGGCCCCACACACACACACACACACACACCCCATAATTTGGGGAAGGTAGCACTTCAAGTTTATAGCCTTCTTTTCGAAAGTGAAATGCCATCTCCACTGTAAACCAATCTTATTACACTAGATCAATGTTTTTTTAGCTAGTTAATTATAAAATAATAATTTTTTAACATCTTTTTAATAAACATCATTTGACCGAGTGAACTTTCACTCAATTTAATTTAAAAAACAACCTCAACTAGGTCGTAAATGAACAGATCATTAGATTAATAACGTTGCAATAAACTATGCTTTAATGCCTTAATTAAAATTTAAAATCTGTAGAAGAGATTGCTCTACAGTATTAATCTCTGTCTCAACTTCCTGCTAACAACTTCATATGAATTTAGCTGACATTGAATATTTTTTTTCTCTTCTAATTTGTTCTCTGTATTAACAAATTTCGGTCCTGAATCTGTAAGTGAGAGTTTTGACACTCGAATTGTAAGAGTTTCCAGGACTGCAAAAATGGATGTAAATCTCCATGTGCGAGGCCCAAAGTTGCAATGATGAATATATGAGATATTTGGGGGGGGGGGGGGGGGGGGGGCGCTCCTCCTCCTCCTCCTCCTTTATTTGCTGATATTCTCCTGAATTGATTTTCCATGATGAACATGGCCTTCGCTTGCTAGGAAGGGGCCCTTCATAAATATAATGTGATTGATGCAACAGAGCCCTACTTGGGGTTGTACTAACTATGAAGAGAAACTGATACAATCTCTCCTTCCCTCCTCCTCCTCCTCCTCCATAGCAGAGCACCCTTTTTCACTTTCTAAAGACATGACTCCACTGTCTGCCTCGTATCAATAGCATGTGCAGGGGTGATGGTGTGGGGAGCCTCTTTTGGTGATTGCCATCCTTGTGACCACAGAAAAAGGGTCTGAAAAAGCAAATGGGATTTCACAGTAGAATCTGTATTGATTGAGACTGGGCTCTCTCTTTACTAGACATGCATCATGACCCTTGTATCATGTATTGTCTCACCTGCTTGCGGCATCAAGGGTCCCCTCCCCCTCCCCCTTCTCTCTCTGTCTATGGTTTTTTTATTTTTTATTTTTTCTTTTCTTGGCCATTGAGCTTTATTTTGGTGCTGTTTTCATTGAATTCCTCTTGGCATTATCCTGCATCATAGTGTGGGGTGGTGGGGATCCATGGACCATGTTAACTGGCCCGTGGTGTGTTTTGCTTGTGGGTCGACCGCCCTTATGAACGGCGCAAATATCAAGTTTGGAGGCAAAATAATTAACTAGAAAAAAAAATAATTCCATGTTGATTCATAAAGGAATATTGATAAAAAGAAGAAGAAGAAAGAATCATCCATTTGCTACACAAATACAACGTAAATCCAAAGCTGAAACCCATCACGCATCGCTGCTATTTTTTCCTTGCTCTATTTGTTTACTTTTCTTCAGCAGCTTAGGCCTAGGCCTCATGGGCTTCAAAAACTGAGCCTGTAATCTAACCATCTCTTTCAAAAGCCCAACCAGTCTATCTTCAATCTCAAGCCCATTTTCCTCTACGACCCCTAACCACCTAGCCACGGCCTCCAAAGTGCTAACACAACCACCGCAAGGCTCCTTTCTCAAAACCAGGTCAGAGTCATAAATACTCCCTCCTTCTATGCCTCCATCAAACCCATCCAAACACACCCTTGTTGCGAATCTACTCAAATACCCTTCACTAGCACTCACCATCTCCTTAGCATGCTTCCACGTGGCATCGAACACGATTAAGACAGGAGGGGTGTTGTTTTTTAATGCTGTCTTGAGGTCTGATAGAGTCACAGCCGGTGAGGATTGTGAGGGTGGGAATAGGTAGTAGGTGGAGGAAGGGGGTTGGTTTATCAGGGTGTTGGAGGTTAGCCGGCGGGTTATTATAGAGGAGGAGTTGAGGAGTGATTTGGTGAGGAGAGGTGTGGTGTTGAGTTTGTGGTGGGATTCGTGGGGGTGTTGGATTATTATGATTTGTGTTCTTGTTGGGATTGGTGGGGTCGGAATGACGTGGCAGAGGCAAACTGGGATTGGACGGTCACATTTGTGGCAGATTGAACGGCGTTTTGGTGGTGGAGACGGTGGCTTGTTGTCTGGTTCTGGTTCCATTTCCGACCGCGGTGGCGACTTGTGGTGGTAGGGTTGCGGCTCCTGCGTTTGTGAGTTTTATTTGATTTAACTCAAACCCTTGTTTTAAAGAGAGGATAAAAATCACGTGTGATCTCTCAATTTCCAACTGTTAATCAAATCAGTCCTCCTACTTCATTTTTTTAGGAGAGTAGAGATTATCAAGACATGAAAATTTCTGTTTAGATGGCAAGCTTGGTAAAAATGATCATCTTTAAATGACATCATGTATCAAACAATTTGAAGTTCATCTGTATAGCTTGAGAAGTATCAAAGAGGAAGAAGAAGAAGAAGAAGAAGGTAGCGTTAGCATGGAAATCTCAGTATTGTATTACTATTTCTTCCATACCAAGTCTTCAAGCACAGCCCAACTATTTCCAATGTAATGTTGTCTAAATTCTCTCGTCAGATAATGCAGGCTTTGTCTATTGTCAAGTGTATTTGTTGTCATGCGAGTGTCTGGCGATATACATATACACACACACTTTCAATTTTCAAATTTCAATTAAAAATATATTAAAATTATATATTATATTCGTTAAACCTAGCTAGACTCTATGATTGATCCTGGTTCAGGGAAATTTTCGAAAAAAAAGACCTCATTTTAAAAATAATTAACTCGATAATCTAGTGGTAAATGGTAAATAAACATATAGGTATTGCACTTTCACTGTTGCGTGTTTGAAGTTGTAATGTAGAATTTAAAATATATTAAAATAATAATTTTTTTATATTTTTAATATAAATATATTAAAACAATTAAAAAATATTAAAATATTAATTTGTATTTTTTTAAAAAAAATCTAAGACTTGAAAAAATACGGTTCAATAGCTCTATCAAAAAGTGACTTAATCAAAGTGTTTATGAACTCGATTTGTTTAAGAGACCGTGGATGAATTTTGTGAGTTTGAGAGAGAACACAACAAGAGCGCCTGATAGTCAACAAAACGATGTCGGTTTTAAGAGGGCGGAAAGATAAACTGTTGTTTGGTGTTTTGGTAAGAAAATGACACCCTTTCGAGCTTCCATCCAACGTGTCGTTTAAGGCAGCGAAAAGCCGAAACAGGCGCTCTCTCGAATATAAAGCTGATCAAACAGGGAATAGAAGCTCGAAACAAAGAATGAGCAATTTGGAGGTTTCCCAGTTCACTCACACCCCATTTTACTGGTACATACAATACTTCAAAATCACTTCTCTTGCATTTTTAGCAATTTCTAAGCAATCCCAATAAGTAAAAATCTGTTCTTTTTTATGTTTTGCTTATGTATTTGATCATCATGTTCTTGTTTTTGTGGGGTTTCAGCTGATTGATCATTCTTTTTTTTGCTTACACCAACTATTGTTCTTATTTTTTTACGTCTTGCTAATGTATTTGATCACCATGGTCTTGTTTTTATGGGGTTTTAGTTGATTGATCATTCTTTTTTTTGCTTACACCAACTATTGTTCTTATCTTTTTATGTTTTGCTTATGTATTTGATCATGGGGTTTTAGTTGATTGATCATTCTTTCTTCTTTTTTTCCTTACACCAACTATTGTTCTTTTTGGTTGTGTAATGTTGTGTTGATGCAGTGAAGAAAATGTTTATTTTCTTCTCAAGAAACTATGCAAGGATGGTGTAGCAGATGCTGATGGGTCTGATCTTTTTGTTGTTTTCATTTCCAATGATAAGAAACAGGCATTTTTTCTTGTTTTTATTTTCTTGTATTAATGTTCACTTTATTATTGTTTTTGTAGTTAATGTTCACTTTATTATTGTTTTTGTAGTTAACTTACATTGTTAATGTTTTAGTTGCTGATTGTATGCCATTTGGCTAACTTTTTTTTAGCTGTAGGTAATGAAACCATGAGTGAATATGTTTTGTGGTTTTGGTATTTGAGAAAATTTGTTTTCATTTTTTATACCAACTTTTGAACCGAAATTTTTTATTTAGATCCCACTGTGGCATCAAAAGGCTAGTACAAGAGCAGATGGAATCATTCTTTGGGATTATCATGTGATTTGCATTCAGGTGAGAGCCAAACCCTTTTTAGCATAAAATTACTGGTGGTCTGGTAAATTATTCTGCTTTACTTGGGGTTTCAGGATGGTTGAGTGGATTTAATTTTGGTTTGGATGGAAATTTGCTTTTCTGTTTGTATCCATTAAGGTTTAAAATGGTATGTGCAGAAAAAAAGAGAGGGGAACTCTCATTTAGTGTGGGATTTGGATTCAAGTCTTTCCTTTCCTTCTCCGTTAGCTTCATATGTCTCCGAAACCATCCGGCCATCATTTCAGCTCTTCTCTGAGTACCAAAGGTAACGTTAGCTGTTTAATGAAATTGTGCCTTCTTTATTAGTATGTCAATCCATTATGATGATGTAGTTTAGCCAATGTTGCGGTTTTTTTCTCCTGTATGTAGTATGTATGAGCCCAAAAGGTCTGTGTGTCAAATTGCTACAGCAAAGCAGCCATGGTTTTAGCTCGTAAGAAATTAGATTACTTGTTCAAACCATGGAGGATGAGATTCTTGGCTTTCTGTTGGTTGGGCTTTAGCTTGATTCAAATACAAACAAGCTCCCTTTTCACGTCCTCCTCCTGAAAAAAGAAAGCAACAAAATCACCTTGATGTAAGATATGCTATGGCTTTATGAATGGCAAAACTTACCAATTGATGGACCCAGCTTTTGCAGAACAAAATTGAGGATTGAATAGTTGAAGTTTTATGGTCAAGCATGGCTCTATTTGTTACTGGAATATCAGAATTATCTTAGTGAAATTTTCATGCCATCTGGGGGTTAGCTGATCAAATGGCTTTTTGTGTGGCTTAATTGATGGAATAGGCTTGGATTTTGTCAGTTTTGAAGTTTGTAATGTGATTCCTGAGGTGTTACTTGGGATCCAGGGGACTGGGGAGGAAGAGAAGAAGGAAATTTGGAGGCTGTTCATGCTGCGATCCAAGGCATGGACAGTAACGGCAGCTGGCCCTTGAGGCTTTAGGTTTCATTTGATGCATCAGCTGACTATGGTCTTAAGAGCATGTAATTAGGGGTGAAAAGTGAGAAAGAAACAAGAATGTTGCTTGAAATTAAGAATAGTTATGGAAGAATAGAAGATGATTACTACCTGGACCTAAAAATTCTAACATAATTATATTCCTCATGCCATGGCATCTAAAAGTGGCATTCTTCTCTGTAGTTTATTATCTACACGAGAGCACTTTTGCTATTTCTCTGGGACCTAAGAAAGGTTAGGTTGTCCTCATTCTTTTGCTGATATGAATTGAGTCGCTTAGGTTAACTATTATATTCCAAACTACCCTCAGTCATAACAAACTTAAAATTTCTGAATTATGATATGGATTTTATTTTCTTTCTAAAGAACTTGAAGTTTTATCTCAGATGTTCGGCAGTCTCTCAGAGAAGGGTATATACTTATTTATGATGTGAAAATTAAATGTCATGATATGATTTCAATGTAACAAAATGTTTATCTTGGTATCAGGTCTTTCCGAATTGTGCATGCTCCAATTTTCCTCCGTTTCTTTGCATCTGATAGAAGACACATGAAAGATTCTGTTGGTAATTGGACTGCCCAACCTCCTGCATATGAACCCATCGTAGCTGAAGGTAAATTCTGTGTATAGCCACATAAATATCTCTAGGTGCTGGTTTAAAACTTTATAATACTGTTCCATTCATGGTCAGATCTAGAAGAAAGTTCCTAAGGTCCACATGTCCTGTTTGTTGCATTCATATAACATGTGGGTGATATTTATGATAGCCAGTCATTATATTTCCTATGGAAAAGGTCATCAAGTAGTAATGGACTAATCATTGAAATAGAACATGTACTTGTGCATGGTCTTGTCATACCATTCCTTTGATTTCTAATTTTTTTACGAGTGAACTAGCTCTTTGCTTGTCAGCAAATCCTTTTTGGTTCCCACTTGTTTTTGCCAACAAGAAACTGCTCAACTTCCGAACTCACATGAGAAAGTAGTTGCAGGTTTTATGCAGTGACATTCTCTTCCTGTGCAGAGTGCAATTCGATTCCTTAAGATGAACTGCTCATAATTTGATTGAAAAGCTATCATTATCAAAAAAATTGAAATTTTTGTATGCGTGCAGACGGAACCATTCACAACCTGAATGAATACATGGAGATCCGTGCATCTGATGAATCAACAAATATGGAGGCTGATTTGATCAATTCATTTTTCACTCAGCAACTTGGTGTGGTGATAGGCGAGAATCAGTTGGAGGAATTCTTTTCTCAAATTTCTTGATCTCTGTTCAGTTGCTCATGTGCGTGAGTTCATACATGTACTTTTTTCTTCATTCTATGATGTTGATTATCACTTTTACTGCTTCTGGTTTGTTAATCCATTTGTTCAAGACATTGGGGCGTTTTTGAGACATACAATGGATTGAGAGAACATCTCATATATTATTTCCTAGTGTCATGTTGTTTAGCAGAAAAACGAGCTGTAAGCGGACGTCACATTTTAGCTGTGTATCAAAAACTTGTAAATTGACAGGTTCAAATTATAGATATCTTGGTTGGTTTTTTTCAGCGCACTACTTTATGAAAAGCAGTTCCTAATATTTTAGGCAATGATGCAGTGCTTTATTTCATACTATAGCAAAATTATGCTAGGGAGAGGGCTGATTTTATCAGAAGCACAGTAAGCCTCCTATTGAAAAGAAAAACATACATAGATTACTATATTAAAACTAACCCTTTTATTTTTTATTAAAAAAAAAACGAGCATGAGCCTATATCTCTGTAATAATGGTAGTACGATGCTAACCAGAGCTTGTTTGTGAATGTGTTCGATGCTTGGTTGTGACGAATTACCATGTTAGGAGGCAAAGAGATGCTCATCATGGCATTGTTTGTCGTGAGAAAATTCAGGAAAATAAAAATTTCCATTAACAAGATAACTTGCCCTAAGTTTCTTCGTTTGCGGTCGCGGCCCCACTTTTTTTCTCTCCTTTGCGGTATATTACGCATAAAACACAGTCATTCAACTGCAACAAAATGATTTGTCCATTAGAAGAAAAAAAAAAACAAGGAATCATATTAAAAAGAATAGCTAACTCATACCCTCATGCCTCCAGCGCTGCTTGAATGAATATCCATACATTTAGGAAAGTACTCAAGCATCTTCCACTCTGTTCTACCTTCTTTTCCTTTACTTTCATAAAAATCCAGTGGCGTTTTGCTTGCTATTGGGTTTTTGTTCTCATCAAAGACGCATGTAGCTGAGGTTCCAGTAGGCTTCCAGAATCCACCAGGTACTGCTCGACTAGGTCTCGTCCCATTGGGGTACTTTTTGTCTCTAGTAGTGAAAAAAGACCAATGTATTTCCGCGTACCTCTTATACATCTCTGATCATACATAAATCAAAAGAAATTGTTCCATCAGACACATGATTTATGGATCAATATTGTAGCATGGATACAAAGGGGAACAGCAGAAACATTGCTATACGTGCACACAGCAGCATTAACTATATAGTATATAAGATCTCAAGAGAAAAATAAATAAGCAACCAATGTATTTACTAACCAGTAAGGATTGCAGGATGGTATTCGTAAATATTAACCTCATGAATACGATTCTTGGGCAATGCTTCATTCCTGACCTTTTTCATCAAGTACTCCATAACCAACTCTCGATCATTAGGGCAAAACCTCACACCGATTGGTAAGGTAAAAAAATATGGATCAATGTAGTCCCCATCATCTACATTAACCTGACCTACAAAAACCAATTAGTAGCATGTCAATATATAAGTCACAAGTTGGTTAATTGCTATACAAGTAAAAATCTTATTTTCAAGGAAAAACAAGACATTAAACTGCTACTATAGTATAGTAAATTAAATTGACACTCACTAGAGGATCCCTGTGATTGTGGTTGGCCGCTATGATTAATCAAGTTAGAAGATGAACAAGCCATCACCATGGCATTGTTAGGTGAACAAAATTGATCATCAACTAAAGAGCCAGGGGAAATATAAGCATTGCTATTGCCATTGTTGAGGATATTTGCATCAAATTGCATGGCATTGCTATTGCCATTGCTGAGGATATTTGCATCAAATTGCATGGCATTGCTGAGGATATTTTCATCAAATCGCATGGCATTGCTATTGTCATTGTTGAGGAGATTTGCATCAAATTGCATGGCATTGCTATTGCCATTGCTGAGGATATTTGCATCAAATTGCATGGCATTGCTGAGGATATTTTCATCAAATCGCATGGCATTGCTATTGCCATTGCCATTGTTGAGGAGATTTGCATCAAATTGCATGGCATTGCCGAGGATATTTTCATAAAATCGCATGGCATTGCTATTGCCATTGCCATTGCCATTGCTGAGGAGATTTGCATCAAATTGCATGGCATTGCTATTGCCATTGTTGAGGAGATTTGCATCAAATTGCATGGCATTGTTATCGCCATTGCTGAGGATATTTGCATCAAATTGCATGTCATTGTTGTTGCTTCCACGGCTATTTGCAACCAATCTCATCATGCTATTGTTGATGAACGTACCAGACAGGCCATTATTTTCCTCCATGATTGAAAAGAAACTTTTCTTGAAAAAGGGTAGAGAGAAGACTAAGTTAATAGCTGAAATCTGTGTATAACAATCAAATCATGTAAGATGAGAATATATATGAGTGAGATGCAGCAAAACCCGACTAGTACTGGTACGGAAAGGAAAAGGTTTCCTATGTTTAATAAATGACAAAGAAATATTTAATTGGTTCAGTTTTTTGACTGTATATAAACACTGAGCTATAATTACGGACTGTGCTTGTCTTTCCGGCATAAAAATCCGACAATACAAAACAGATTAAAACACATAAAACTTAAAGAAGTAGTTTAACTGATTAGAGTTTAAATTCCAGGCATATTAATATGAACTCTGTCTAAAACTTAAAATGGGATGTGGGCTTGGGCCCTGTTTTTAATTTTATTTTAATATCACTGTGAAAAGAATATATCCGTTTCAGATATTGACTCCATAATTTATTATTATTATTTTATGTATAGACATTTTATATGATGAGTTATTAATACTATAGATATTATGAAACTTGATTCTAAACCTCATTTGAAACCTAACTTCGTATATATATGCTTTGAATATATGTATTATTATTTTATCATTTATTGAATAATAAATAATAGTTGTAAAATGAATATCTGAAATTCAATGAATAGTATATGAATATTAAAATTTCTTACTCAATTGGCAATGAATATTGTATAAATATTTAGTTGCACTCGATACTTATTTTTTCATCGAACAATTATTTAGTTTTAATCATTAATTTTTTTTTTCAAAATTTCATCCTTTTATGTCTATGTTAAGTTCACATGATTTTAAATTTAATAATTTATTTTGATTTATATGCTGTGGTGTATTCGCAATGACAAAATATCTCTACCTCACATTAAAGCTCAATAATAAAAAAGCATTTAATTTTATTAATAAAAAAATAGAAACAACAAGGACTAGCTTAACACTTCAAGAAAACCTTTTTTTACTGCTCATGGGGCATGGAAAACTACAATTTAATTCTTGAACTTTTAATTTCTTTCATTTTTGGTCCTTGTATTTTGAGGATTTCACATTTTAGTTTTAAACTTTATTTATTTTATGTTTCTTTCCCTCAAATTTGAGAGGAAAAATAATTATAAAAAAATAAAAGATAAAATAGTTGATAAGCCATATTAGAAAATAAAAGTATTGTTGTCGTAAAAGGGAAATCAAAACAAGTAAAAATATTTTTAATTTTACTATTACAAATATTAACAATATCTTTATTCCCGTGAAAGTTTGTTTTTTAGAGTGATTATAAGTTTTTTGATGTCTGAAATTGATTTATTGAAATTTCAGGAATGTTTTTAGAGATATTTTCGTGGAAAAACATGTTAAAATTTTAATTTTTAAAGTTAAAAAACTACTTTTTTGTATCAAAGGAGGCCAAAGATTTGACTAGAAGACACATTGTTTGCTAAGTAAAAAAATAAGATGGATGACATGCCATTTGTCTATTAAAAACAAGAAAAAAAGAAAGACAACGCGAGAGGAGCAACTATGCTAACGTGACCTAAAAAATTGTTAAAACCTTATGAAAAGAATTGTAAATAATACAGAATTGCAATTTTTAGCTGCTACTGTTCTGGCTTCAGAACCTTGACATGATATGAAAAGGTGCAACTCATGAAGTAGGACAAGGAGTGATTCCATATGTTACCAAACCAATTTTTTCTTAATTATTGGTGTTCAACAGAGAGTCCTCAAGTCTCACCTCACTCTTATCTTTGATGAAGGAACTCCCTACTTTCTTTTGCTCGAAATTGTGAGCTCTTATGACAAGAAGATAAGAGGTAACAACTCCTACAACAATAATGACAAGACATGTTTCTCATTCACTACAAGCAGCTTGTGTCATGGCCTCCAGGGAATTACATGAGCATGACGCTCTTGTGCGTGCCCTTGCGCACAAAGATCACAGCTCAGGTCATTTAAGGATATAATTCCAGCTTAAATACAAGCTACAATGTTAGTTCATTTCATCAAGAATAATGATATCTAGGGCAATAATGAATTAGAAGCACCATACGAGGTTATTTGGGAAGCACGGGATTGATGCCAGATATAGCTGGAACCCAGAGCGGTCTTCCTGGAAGTGCCTATAGTATCAATACCAAATAACCAGTGACGATTAGGAAAAGAGAGAATTCTGAAATTAGGCACATGATTCAAGTTTCATCTTCACTGTCTGAAAGCAAGCAATCTTGAATTTGCTCCCTGCAAGAAGAAAATTTCTTTCAGAATTACACAAGATAAGGAATCACATCTGATGTTAGATGCCCAGAGCAGAAATTTGAGAGAACGCAAGGGGGTAAAAAGAGCAAACAGGCCTTTTGCATATAGCCCTAAAACAGAGTCAATATTCTGAACTCTGAACGGTGGCAAGCCAAAGCTGTGTGCTTATACTTGTTTATGCCAGAGCCACCAAATGTGCTGAGAGTAAAGATACTTAAATCCCAGTTATTCCCACGTTATAACTCTAAAAAAGAAAATAATGCTGATGAAAATTGTAGATTCTCACCTTAGCAAACTTAAATTGCTACAATTTCCATGCTTTGCTCTGTCAACCACTTGCTGTGGTAGAAGAGAACAGAAATTCTCCATTGATGAGGGATCCTTGGGAATTATCTGAAACTGGCAACTTGAACAACAAGCAGCATTAAACCTTGAGCTTTGGCAACTCTTGAGACTGCTCAAATTCAAGGAATTAAAATTCTTGAGGGGGCCATTGCAAATGGGACAGAACAACTCTGAGGAAATAGATTCCTTCGTCTTTAGATTGTATCTCTTTTGACGCCTTCGAATAGCCAAAGGAACATTGCAGTTATCAGTTTCAGGAATCCTGTTGAATTCAAATGGAGTAAGCTTTCCAGCTGTCCGTAAAATCGTGCACTCACGAGAAGAATTTTCTTCCTAGAATCCAAAAGGTTTGTCAGTGACTTGCTACTTAATATTCA
The DNA here is from genome assembly GCF_951802175.1 of Populus nigra. Lineage (NCBI taxonomy): Eukaryota > Viridiplantae > Streptophyta > Magnoliopsida > Malpighiales > Salicaceae > Populus > Populus nigra. Next base: position 23,425,177 of record NC_084854.1, read on the forward strand.
AGAAAATCATGAGCAGAAATATTAAACTAAAATGGAAAAAAGTTCTCTTCTTAAAGAGAAAGTATGATATTCACGCAAAAAAGAAAGTACTTTCAATGTTGAAAAAAAAGCAGATGTTATCTGCTTCAACAACTCAAGTAACATTCTGGGTACAATGCAAAAATGAACTCTATCAAGCATAAACTCCCACACACATGCACGCCAGAGGAAACAAATTTTGTTATGAAAGCAACAGAACTTCTTTACCTGCAAGACATTCACAAATGAAGATATCAAACCGTTGATTCCAGAGGGAGTACTGTCAAACGGTTGCAGAGTCTTTAGACTGCCCTGCCAGGATGAACCACCATTCAGTAGTAGTCTAAATAATTTTACACCGATTATATATCTACAGAGAAAATTAAAGGACAAAAGAGAATCCAGTATGAAATAGCTGAAAGTTTGCATCACAAACCCATCAAGTTGGCACAACAAATTCAGCTCTTGTGAAGTACAGTCACGAAGTGGAAGCACTACTGGTATCTCCCACCGTGCATCAACATATTGTATATCTGCTGATAAAGAATATCCCTGGCCCTGTTAAAAACAATGAGAAAATTAATAAACCGGATATACAGAACATGGATTCATGAAAAGAAGGCCTGCAATGAAAGCATTAAACATGTTTTTACTTCTATGCCTGGTTACATTGATAGAAAGCACTGTGACACAACCTAGCTGCTGGAATGTGTTATTGAAGTAGTATGTTTTCAGATCGTTCACATAAACTGATATTCCCCATGCTTGTATGTTTTATGCTTTGCAGCCAACAAAATTCTGGACTATGTCTGCTAATGTTAGCAGTGCAGTAAAAATAGATTTCATGAAAATGAAATCTGCGATAGAATGAATGTTTGTGTCATTGATCCCCATTCAAATAAAAAGAACATGGAAAGCTCCAACACCACCTCATTTTCCCACCCTTCCATTTTTCTCAACATGGCCTTGCCAGTTAAATCAAGTGGTAGATTTGTGAAGGTGATCAATTCATAGAACAGAAAACCCTTGGTAGAAGGCTTATTTGAAATTGCTTTTGGAATGCCTGTTTCTTCTAATTTAAACATATAAGGTGTCATCCATATCTATAAGGTAACAATCTATGAAATTCCAACTATAAGTTATGACTTATGTTTCTTTAGAGATACTACAACTCCTCAAGCTAAGATTTGCTTTATGATTTCAGGACAGACAATCAACATTATTTCTAGAATAAGATCAATAGTTTTGAGTATCATAAGACTTATCCAAAGTATGTAGTAGCAATTTTTATTATTATTTCCAAAGCGACAATTCACCAGATATTACTGCCTCAAAAGTGCCTAGAGTGTACAACGTGTGTGCCGTGCTATTCTTTCTTTTGATCTGAAATTGCATCACTTGATAAAATAGCACCAATGTCCCTTGATTTCCATTTTATAGCCCATTTGCTACTCTATACAATTCACCGCGGAAGATAACTAGTATATCTATATGATTTCACACTCATTGACCTTCAGGACTTCAACTTTAGGCTATTGAAAGACAAACCTTAACAGTTGCTGCAAGGACATGGCAAGCAATCCTTGATGTACATGATCCTAGAATCAGTCTGTTGTATCCATTTTGAGATGCAACCTACAAAAACAACAAAAAAATAAAATAAAAATGTGCATGTGATTCTTTATTTTACAATTGACGTTCAACATCACATCTAGAGTTTAACCATTTGCAAAGCCAACATTCGCAAATGCAGCAGAAGATCTTCTTTCCCAGTGGCATCATTAACAGCATCTAATAACTTCGTCAATCTATCTTTCCCATCACTTGAATCTGAAGCGTAGATATTTTCAATTGGAACAACATGCAGCTGTTTTGTTGGTGGGGCTAGATTTGACACGACCGATCTCATATCCTGAATCGCTCCATCAACTTTATCAGAAGAAACTGGATAGACTGCACTTTCATCAATAAACGCTACTCCAACACCAAAAACTGGCAATGATTTATCCTTACTTGCTTCAAAATTCTTTTGTGCTCTATCTTGCAACCCATGTACAAACTGTAGAGCTACCCTGAAATCAAATAGAAATATGAACGCGCAGTTTAATAAAATAAAATAAAAAAAACACACCCGTGTATTAATTTACAGGGGAAGAAAAAAGGAAAACCTGGAGGAAGGGCCGCCAGAGAAAGCAACAAGAACGTTATCAGAAGGAGAAATCATGGCATGAGAAGTAACAGCAAGCCTGAACTTCCCATAGATATTACTTCTAAAGCAATCAGCACAAAAGCGTGCTTCATCACCAGAAAGAGATCCAGGAGTGATGGGGCTGTTGGTCTTGCACTTGAGGCATAAATTATTATAATTGTTGGCTGCTGCTAGTGGTGGTGGTGGTGGCGGTGAGTCCGATACTTGGTCACCGTTTTTGTAGCAATTGGATTGGCAACCTGAGGAATTGCAAGACATTGTTTTGTTTGCTTCGGTTGTCTGTGTTTTTTTTGTTTAGGAGATGTTGAACAGCGGAGTTGATTTAACTGTTTTTTCAGGTCCAAAAGAGCGTGTAGGGTTTTCACCTTTGTTGTTCATGTGAAACCATAGTTATCGGACCAGTGGGAAAAGAGCCATACGTCAATTCATGAATAATTAGATAAATTATTTTTTATTAAATCTGTTATGTTGCTTAAGATTGTAATAATAGTTATTCTTTGAGGGGGGTTTTGTTTAATAATATATTAAAATAATATATATATATAAATTTATTTTTTATATCATCACATCAATAATCTAAAATCATAAAAAAAAACTAAAAAAATATACTAAAAAATATTTTTTAAATACAAAAACAAATACATTAGATGACTGTTACTTTTTTTATTTAATAATTTAATTGCATTTTACAAGATTAATATCTTATTTAATTTAAATAAAAACTTGAATTGGTTTAAGCATCTAAAGTTTTCTAAATCATTTAATAAATACATGTCAAATTAAGTTTAGGTTGAGTTTTTTAAATTAAGATTTTCATATTTTTATTTTAAACTCTGATTGAATTGTAAAAAAGAATATTAATAAATATATTTTTAGCTTATTTTCCTACCCATAAATTATATATCCATTCCAGAGTTTTGAAACCTGGCTCGATGGTCGATCTGGTCCAAGACCCTGATCACGGGTTTTGACCGGGTCACTCGGATCAATTCTTTTTTAACTCAAAATGACGTTGTTTTAATAAAAAAATAAAAAAAAATCAATGGGTTACAATTGGATCTTGCCGGGTCAACCGGTTGGGTCATCCCAGGTCGTGACTTCCTCTATTTTTTCTTAAACTCAACCTGGTTCTAGCCCTAAGTTCCGGATCAACTCGTTTGGTCGGGTTTCAAAACTATGATCCATTCTTCCTAGTTACATCAAATGCTATTTGAATTAAAGAATTTATGAGATTTTCTTGAATTTTAATATATATATATATATATATATATATATATATATATATATATATATATATATTAGATTTTTTAACAACAAAAGGTAGAAGGATAAGTTTTCAAATTTATTAAAATTAAGCATTCTTTGTGGTTTTGAAAGCAGTATATTAATTTATGTGAGATATTAAACTAAATACAAGAAAAAAAAACTAGAAATAAATAAAATAATAGACAATTTTGATTTTTACATATGAACTTTGTAAGAGGTGAAAACAATATTCAAATTAAAATTTCAACAATAATAATAAGAATAATTTTCATTGAATAAGTTTTCTATAATTTGATTGATAAACACATAATTATATTATACAATTAAGATAATAAATATAGCTCGCATCAGTATGAAAAGGATTAAGAGGGTAATAAAATAATTATTATTTAATTGATCTTAGCACCGTATTATATCACACTCGTATATGTACCTTATATCCACAACTATGCTTTACCATATGTCACCTAATAAAGAAAAAATATCCATATGAAAGAACGACCACATGACATAAAGCTCAAATCATGTTATTAATAACAACTAGTTAAGGGGAGGAAATCACTGTTATTATTCTCCTATATCATATCATATCATTGCTGATTGAAATAGGAATTTTTTAATTTAATTTGTTAATATTTGATTTATTAGAGATTGAGTTTTATAATTTATTTGGATTGTTTTATTAAGTTATTTTAGTATCATGACCCGAGTCAAGAGTTTAGTAGGTTAACTCGATTAATTTAAATTTTTTAAAAAATTGATTTTTTTCTATTTAATCATTCAATAGTTTGATTGATAATTAAATTTTATAATTTATTTATTTTGTTTTTTATAAAGTTATTTTATTATAATAATTCAGTTCGCAAATATGGTGAGTTAACCTGATTGACTCAGGTTATTTTTTTTAGTTATTTTTTTAATTTTATTCTTTAACATTAAATTAGTTAGAAATTAGATTTTATAATTTATTTTTTATTTAATTTATATAAGATTATACTAGTTTATTGATCTAGATCACAGGTGTGGTCATTTAATCTAAGTTAACTTAGTTTTTTTTTTTTTAATTTAAGATTTTGAAATCTCATCATTAAAAATTGAGTTAATTAAAAATTAAGATCTATAATTTGGTTTAATTTTTTTTTATAAAGTTATCTCGATCTTATGACTCGAGTTGTAAATTTAATAAATTATCTTGAATTAAATCGAATTGATTCAATATCCAATATATTATCGTTTCAATATTATTTTTAAAATATTATCTTGAATTTTTTCAAAGTAAAACTATGTTTTTAATAATTTTATAAAATCTTCATACAATTTATTTATTATTTTACTAAAAAAACATGTTAAAATGTCTGAATACTTTTTTTATTAGTTGAGAAAAACTTAATATAGCGTAGCATGAGTAAATAATCTAGCTGTTACTATTTATTATTATTATTATTATTATTATTATCATGGAAGCTCATGTTTAATGGGTTGGGTTGGTTTTGACAAACAAGACCTACAAGGACTTAGGGCTTCCTGGTTTACGAGCTAAAACCCCTAACGGAAAAATAAATTCGGCTAAACCTCTGGTCTCCGTTTGCCGAAGTACACAGTTGACACTGCTCTCTGCTCAAGTTTTAACCTTGATAGCTAACAACAGGTATCAACAAAAGCTATAAGCCTATGTCAGGGATTTCTCTCTTTGATCATTTTTTCTTGTCTGTTAATTTCATGTTAAAAGAATAGAAAGTAAATTTTGGGTTTTCATTTGTTCTTTCCCCCCTTTTCTTTTGATTGGTTTTGCTGGGTTTTGGCAATGGAGAACGAAGAATAAGAAAGCTGTGAGCTTTTTTTTTTCTATTCTTGTTCCATTTTTGTGTGTTTTTCAACACTGCTGCTTAGCTCCTTAACAATGATACTGCAGCCTATGCTAAGAACCTGAACTTAAATATGCTTTAGTGTTTTGTTATAAAAAAAAATCATTGTTTTTGTATTGGTGTTCAATGCTTGTTCAAATAAAAGGAACCTGGGATGTCGGTTTGCTGTGTTTAGTGTAAATTTAAGTATATATGAGCTGCTTCGGTTTGGTTTTGTATTGATTCTGGATAAATTTGAATTCAGTGCTTCGTGTTTTGTGGGATTATTTAGTTGGTTCGAGTGGCTTTTTTATTTTAGTTTTTTTATCTTTGATGAATTTTTGAAAATATAGATAATCTCGGTTGCTGGACTTGTGGGAGTGTTTAGAAAAATGAACTTTTATAGGTTTGTTAATTTGGTTCTACGTTATCGGTTGCCTTTCATATAGAAGAGCTAAGGGAAATCGTTGGAAGTAAGTCAAACAAAATATAATGGGGGTGCCAGATGCCTCAGGGGACTTGTCATCCGAGATGGAGGTGGATGCTTTCAGACGCCTCTTCCCTCTTCGCTATTTTGAGCGTCATCTCTCAGAATCTATACGCCCCGATGCGAGGCCTCTTGGAAGAGCTAGAGATACAACATTAGCCCTTGGTTGGTTTAACATTGTTATTCTTAGTTTTTCTCATCCTCACCAGTTTTTCTCATCCTCACCTGCTTAGCTAGATTTTGATTGTATGACCTTGATGATCTAACTAAACATTGTTAATATGTAGGGGCTGTTGCATCTGCTCATGGGTCAGCATTGGCAAAGATCGGTTCAACTGTTAGTCTCTCTCTCTCTCTCATTTGTGTGTGCAAATGTGTTTGTTTGAGTAGTTTGATTCACAGACATGTGATTTGTTTCTTGCACAGACCATGTTGGCTGCCATAAAAATGGAAGTGATGACCCCTTCAACAGAGTCACCGGAAGAGGGCTCCATTGGTTGTTACCCGTGAACCATGAATTTTGTTTTCTTTCTTTTTTAATTTGCGTGCATATGTACCCTTTCTTTTTCAGTTTGATTTATAGGATGCCAATACATTAATCTTGTTATTCAGCTATTGATTTCCACATGCCTCCGATCTGTTCACCAATTGTTAGACCTGGTAGGCCTGCCGAGGCTGCACCTGTGATATCAAAGCAATTATCCGATACCATATCAAGGCAAGTGAAGTCTTTCCTTTGTTATCCTTTTCTGGTACAGTTGATTTTCCCCTGATTTTGTGCAGAGATGTGTGTCTTACCTAGGCCTCGCCTCTTAGCTTCCTTATTTTGGTTAAAAACTTCTGTTAGCTTATTGAAATCAACTTGCCCTGTTTGTTTTTACTGAATTCATATTTTGTTCAGTAATATTCCTAGTTTGACACACGTTGTCTGTCATTGGCTTATTACAGCTCTGGCATGATTAATCTAAAGGAACTGTCCTTGGTCAGTGGAAAAGCTGCCTGGATGGCGTACCTGGTTAGTAGTATTGGTTTTTCATTGTCTTCTTCCTTCTCATTTGGCTTCAAAATTAACGCAGGCACTGCCTATTTTTTCCTTTTTGATCTTTCAAAATCAGAAATGCTTTTAATATATATTGGGCTTTGATTTTTTTTCCTATATATTGTTCCACATAAAAGTTAGCTTTTGCTTACCTTGACAGGCTAGATATATGTTTTCTGTTGGATGAAAAATAAATATTATTATGTCTCCTGCAGGACATTTATTGTTTGGATGCTGATGGTGCTCTTTTTGATGTTGCACTACTCTCAGCTGTCGGTGCCTTCTCTCATTGTAAGATTGCACCCTTTCCATGTCCGTTTAATTCATGGCCTGATAAAGTGAAATAAGGAATAGGCTTTAGAAATCAGCATTCTTGCCTATAGTACACATACGTCATTCTGCGACACATTTTTCTTTGTTCATTTACTGTGACTTCGCTTTGCATAGACATTGGAAGATTGTATTAGATTCATTTTGCATATACTATTGAAATTCATTGGGCTGGATGCTTTCTGTTTGGATATTGTGTCCGGTTCTCCAGTGGTTTAAAGTTCTTACACTCTTAGAATGTCAGTCACTCAAAAAAGTTGGAGATTTAGTGAAAGTCAGTTTAGATATGTAAGAATAGGTTTCAAAAGATCCTTGTTCTGTTTCTGAATAGAATTTGACTAAGTATGCCCAAATAATTATGTTAAGGAAAGCCAGTTTCTTGTGAATATCTTGCAGGCCTATAAATGTCAATCATAGTGATCATAATTCTTTGATGATTTGAAATCATCTGATCTGGTTGGATGGTTCAAAATCATTTGATTTAAGAATTCTCTGTAGCATTATATTCCAGATAATTTCCAACATGGTATCAATGGGTTCTTACATGTTTGGTATACAATAACCCTTGCTCACTTTGCTAACCTCACTAATGACAAAAAAAAATGTGTAGTGATACCCAGTTTCACTTTTTTCTAGTTATACCAGCTATTGTAATTATTACCAAGGCAAAGCAGCAAAGGTAATTTATTGCTTTTTTTTTTCTCCTTATGAATTCAGTCCAAGCTTGAACACTCTCTATAATCTTGGTTTGTTTCATTGAATGTGATTTTAGTACAAACTAAACTCTGCTTGTAATTAATATCTTTTATCTGTAGCTGCCTTTATTTATTACAGAAGCTTAATATGTGCAGTGCAAATCCCCATAGTTTCCCTAAATGATGATGGAAAAATAGTACTCGTATCGGAGGAAGACGATGGAACAAAATTGGAGGAGCCTGTCAACAAGGAGAAGAGGAAGCTCACACTGAGCAGCATTCCATTTTCATTGACATGCATACTTCACAAGAACTACATCTTGGCAGACCCAACTGCAGAAGAAGAGTCCATTATGGAAACTCTTGTAACAGTGGTTTTGGATTCATCTTCCAGACTCGTTTCTTTTTACAAGCCAGGTGGACCAGTTCTTGCCCAGACATCAGCTGTCCAGGTTAGTCTCTGCTTTTGAGAATATACATTGATGGTTCCTGAAATCAAATTTAATTTCAAAGAATCCATTCAATTTGTCGTTATGATAGGAAGCAAAACACTTTACAAGTTATTGCCTGGCAGTCTGTTCATTTGAACCATGATAATTGAAGCAACATTCACATTCAGTTGTTTATGTCGTGATAGATCTGTTACCACTATTCTGGGGAGTGGTGTTGACCTGGTGATAAAATTCTTGGATTCAAACTCAAGTCTTTTAAAGGTTTTGAAAAGTTTTGACTATTGGGATTTGTGTGGAAAATTGAAATTTTAAAATGGTTTCCCCTTCAAACGCCAGATCATTTTCAGAGTTCTAATCCTCAACGCAAGTGATGCATAATGAGGTAGATTTGTTTGAAATCCAATGTGTTAATGACAGTATGCAAGAGAAGATAGGCAGGAGTTGATATACGGAATGCTTGGATAAAAGCTAATGGAACTTTCTAATAACTTACAAGATACATTGTAGTCATTCGATTAGAATTCCTTGTATGGTTTACACTATCACTTGTTTTTGTTAAGACTGATATATGTAACGCTGACAAAGAAGTGGCTTGCTGTGGTTGCAGGATTGTGTTGCATTGACTAGGCAGAGAGTGAAGGAACTTCAAGACATTTTAGATGAGACCATTTCTGGTATGGAGATTGACTAAGTTTCATTTAGGATGGAGTAGTTCTACGGTTTAAAAACTACAGTGTTCATTCTGTCTTCTTACTATGAAGCAAGTATTTCTGAAAAGAGATTTTGGAGGGAAAAGTAGTGAATTGTTACTTGCATCAATGGAAAAGCTGGTTTATCGCATTTTGTTCTGTCTCTATTACTCTCTACAGCAATACTAGCTAGTCAATCATAGTAGTGGATGTCCATGGCTTAGATTGAGTCACAGCTCGCAAGATGATTGAATAGTATCTTTTGGGAGGAAAAAGAACTTTCCCGCGTGTGTGGCCAGGTAGACCAATTGGTACGTTAGATTTGTTTTGGCAGCATACTCTGTATTCCACACTTTGAAGGCAATCCCCCCTCCCTTCTTCCCTGCTTCTAGAACTTGAAACCACACCATTTCTTGACTTGCACGCGGTGTTTACCAAAACAACTTGGATTGACGTCTTGATTGCAATTCACTACCAAGTAAAAGCCCTTGACTGTGTATCAGACAGTCTCCTGTAATGTGAGCTTCTCCTTGTTTTTTTTTTCTTTACTTCATTTTTTCTCCCATCCATTCATCAATTGACCAGCTATGTAATACGAGTATTGCATTTATCTCTAAGCAGCTTCATGTGTTGAAAGCCACAGTTTCTTAAATGGAGATTAAACATTTCTTCGAATTAAATTCAAGGCCGATGACCTTTGAACCTTTTTTCTTTGAATTATCGGATAGCTTGATTGATGATGGTCGCCGTTAATGTGTGTGAAATGGTATCTGGCTCATTTATTGTGATGCTTAATAGTAGTGTTGTATGTGAGCTGATATAATGGGACGTGAGGCTTAATTGCAGTTATGCCCCCCCCCCCCAAGAAGATCCATCGAACCAATGGCTAAATGTAGACTTGTCATGGCTTAAATTGACAACGTATGGAAATCATGGGCTGTGCCTCGCAAATATTGGCTATGGAATTTGGTGTTTTGTTACAGAATGCAAGTCTTTGATCGGAGAAACATGTAATTTTCTTGAAGGAACAATAGCAATCCTCTCTTCCAAGCTTTGTTTGCATCATTGTAGCGAAAATGCTTAAATTGTTTGAGATTTTAAAAAGAAATGAGGGCTGAAAAGCAAATGATCGACAGCCTTATATGAGAGTTTTCTAGTATACAATATTACATGAAATATTGGTGATTTTTAATGGCGTCCATGTCCACTTCTTTTCCAAGAAATCTCAAGTTTCAGTATTCTTTTCTTTATTTTCTTGACAAGAAAATATATGTGACTCTCAACCTGCTCAATTTTTAATCAATGAAATCTCTCTGGGGACTTTTTATTGAAAACAAAAGCATAATGTGCAAAGACGGGAAGGGTGGAAAGAGGAGGGAGTGACGACATGGATGGCAACAGAGAACCCAGTACTTACCACAGCTTTTTTTTTTTTTTTTTTTTTATCCTGCTGCTGTAAGTAGTAGTCTGATACCATGGGCTCCCCACTTTTTCTTGTATCCAAAAGAGATATCTTGCATCAATCATGAACAAAAGATAGAAGGACAGAAGTTCACTTGGCCACAAACTAGGTTACCTGGCCCCATTTAGGTCACAAAAAAAATATCATTTCTTTTTCACAGAGAAACACAAACTCAAAATGAAGAATCTGTTACAAGGCAAGACAAGCCCCTCTTTTTACAGTGCAAGAAAAAATCTAGTCACATAATTTCTCTCTATCACCATCCAATTCCACCTCACTTTCCCTTACTGCTACTTTTTGGGAAATCCAATTCTACCAATCAGAATCCAGGAAACTCCATCATGAAAACCCTAACAGATAGATGGGTAGACACACTCCCATTTTCTCTCTCCAAATACTTGAAAACAAAACTCAACCTCAGAAACCACACTCCCATCATAATTGCTTGACTACCCATTTTGCCACGTGTTCTTCCCTCCCACCACTAACCATAATAACCGACTTTTCTCTTCTGAAATATCCCTCTATACCTTCTCCACACACAGAAATTATAAACACAGCCTTTAAACCTCTTGGAAAAAGAGGAAGAAGAAAAAAAAGCACCATTGAACCAGAACCAAGAACACACGCACAAACACGAGAAACTGAAGCAAATTCCTACGTTTTTGCTTCTCAAAACCTGTTTTCTCTTGCTTTGTTTCTCCCTCTCTCCAATTTAGAAACAGAGAGGAGAAACCGAGGACTCTGTTTTTGAGTTGCTTAAAGTGAGTTTTTTTTCTACCAAGAATGGCTTATTTAGTGTCTTCACCATTCACTTTACAATCAATCAAACCAGACCAACTCTCTTCACCATCTCAAAAACACTACTTTCTTCACTCATTTGTTCCCAGGAAAATCAACCAAACCAGCTTGAAATCCTCGTTGAAAGTAAAATGTGCTGCAATTGGCAATGGCCTGTTCACACAAACCACCCAAGAAGTTCGCCGAATAGTGCCTGAAAACAACCAGAACCTCCCCACTGTGAAGATAGTCTACGTAGTCCTTGAAGCTCAGTATCAGTCTTCACTCACTGCAGCAGTCCAAGCCCTAAACAAGAGCTCCAAAGATGCATCATACGAAGTTGTTGGTTACTTAGTTGAGGAGCTTCGTGATGCGTCCACATATAAAACTTTCTGTAAGGATCTTGAAGATGCAAATATCTTTATAGGGTCATTGATTTTTGTTGAGGAGCTTGCATTGAAGGTTAAAACTGCTGTGGAGAAAGAAAGGGATAGGCTTGATGCAGTTTTGGTTTTCCCTTCAATGCCTGAGGTAATGAGGCTTAACAAGTTGGGTTCTTTCAGTATGTCACAGCTTGGTCAATCAAAGAGTCCATTCTTCCAGTTGTTCAAGAAAAAGAAGCAAGGTGCGGGTTTTGCTGACAGTATGTTGAAGTTAGTGAGAACTTTGCCGAAGGTTTTGAAATATTTGCCTAGTGATAAGGCTCAAGATGCTAGGCTTTATATCTTGAGTTTGCAGTTTTGGCTTGGTGGGTCACCAGATAACTTGCAGAATTTCTTGAAAATGATATCTGGGTCTTATGTTCCTGCATTGAAAGGGAAAAAGATTGCGTATTCCGATCCAGTTTTGTTCTTGGATAGTGGAATTTGGCACCCTTTGGCTCCTTGTATGTATGAAGATGCGAAGGAGTATCTGAATTGGTATGGAACCAGGAGGGATGCTAATGAGAAGCTTAAAGACCCTAATGCACCAGTCATTGGGCTGGTTTTGCAAAGGAGTCATATTGTGACTGGTGATGAGAGTCACTATGTGGCTGTGATTATGGAGTTGGAGGCAAGAGGTGCTAAAGTGATACCAATTTTCGCTGGTGGACTTGACTTTTCTGGGCCTGTTGAGAGGTATTTGATCGATCCAGTTACAAAGAAACCAATGGTGAATTCAGTGATATCATTGACTGGTTTTGCTCTTGTTGGAGGTCCAGCAAGGCAGGATCATCCAAGAGCTATCGAGGCATTGAGCAAGCTTGATGTGCCTTATATTGTTGCATTGCCTTTGGTGTTTCAAACAACCGAGGAGTGGTTAAATAGTACTTTGGGGTTGCACCCAATTCAGGTGGCTTTGCAAGTTGCTCTTCCTGAGCTGGATGGTGGCATGGAGCCCATTGTTTTTGCCGGCCGGGATCCAAGAACAGGCAAGCCTAATTTCCCTCTTTAATTCATCTTCTTATTGTTTGTTCTATTCATGGCTATCAATACTCGTATGATTTAGGTTCCATCATTAGATTTGGAATTGCTTTAAGATTTTAGAGTCTCTATCATTTCCAAAAGGGGCAAATATTTTAAAAAACTACAATTCAAGCAAATATGCATCTTTCGGTGCTTTTATTTTACAAGCTGAAGCTGAACAGTATGTTCATTACTTTTACTTCAAGCAGTTCCTTTCAATGCACACGACCTCATATTCTTGAAGGATTAGTAAAAAATTCAATGTAATTGCAGGGAAATCACATGCTCTTCACAAAAGGGTGGAGCAGCTCTGCACGAGAGCAATCAGATGGGGTGAACTGAAAAGGAAATCAAAGGTATTTTCCTTTCTGATCATTAAACATCATGTCAAATTTTTTGTATACAACCTGGAGTTTTGTTGTTTGCTTCCAGTTGATATGAAAACCATAAAAATGTTCATGATAGTTCATAATGGTTAGGCAATCTACGTGCTTAGATCACAATGAAGCATTACATCATTCCCACCCTCATTTCTTTTGTTTACAAGTGAAACAAGAATTTCTTTGAAAGAAAAGAAAAAGAAATTGTTGAAGTCCAAGGGTTGCATTTACTATTAGTAGGCATCATTGCTGATGTGAACTTCTATTGTCACTACCTGATTCAATTTATGAATCTATGCTTGCCGGTGATGGAGAGAGAATGGGCCTCAAAGAACACACATTGTATATGTGCACTAGTTATTTATTAGCCATGAGAATTTTGCTTCAGAAACTGCTTAAAATGTAAATTTGATTCTGATGGAATGATAGGGATAGGCTGTCCACTTCTGCCCCTTTTAGCGACCCATCTGTCTCTCCCTCTCAACTTTGTGGCAGAAGATTCACATTTTCATTACCTAGTCTATTTTCTCCTATAAAACAATACTTGAACTCAATTTGAATCTATTTTTTCATCACATGATGACAAGTATATTACCTAATGCAGACTGAGAAGAAGTTAGCAATCACTGTCTTCAGTTTTCCTCCAGACAAGGGGAATGTTGGGACAGCAGCCTACCTTAATGTCTTCTCCTCCATCTTCTCGGTTCTGAAAGAACTAGAAAGAGATGGCTACAATGTTGAGGGCCTTCCAGAGACTTCAGAAGCCTTGATTGAAGACATACTCCATGATAAAGAGGCTCAATTTAGCAGCCCAAATCTGAACATTGCTTACAAAATGGGTGTTCGAGAGTATCAAAGCCTTACTTCATATGCCACTGCATTGGAAGAAAACTGGGGCAAACCTCCTGGCAATTTGAATTCTGATGGAGAGAATCTCTTGGTATATGGAAAACAGTATGGTAATGTCTTCATTGGAGTCCAGCCCACCTTTGGTTATGAGGGTGATCCAATGCGGCTATTATTCTCCAAATCAGCTAGCCCACATCATGGATTTGCAGCTTATTACTCTTTTGTTGAGAAAATCTTCAAAGCAGATGCAGTTCTTCATTTTGGCACACATGGTTCACTTGAATTCATGCCAGGGAAGCAGGTGGGAATGAGCGATGCTTGTTATCCTGACAGTCTCATTGGTAATATCCCCAACGTCTATTATTATGCAGCTAATAACCCATCTGAAGCCACCATTGCAAAACGCCGCAGTTATGCAAATACTATTAGCTATTTGACCCCTCCAGCTGAAAATGCTGGGCTTTACAAGGGCCTGAAGCAGTTGAGTGAGCTTATCTCCTCATACCAATCCCTCAAAGACACAGGTCGTGGGCCACAGATTGTGAGCTCCATAATCAGTACAGCTAGGCAATGCAATCTTGACAAGGATGTCGAGCTTCCTGAAGAGGGGGAGGAGATCTCTGCAAAGGAGCGAGATCTTGTGGTTGGAAAGGTATACTCCAAGATCATGGAGATTGAGTCCCGGCTTTTGCCATGTGGGCTTCATGTCATTGGTGAACCTCCATCTGCAATGGAAGCTGTCGCAACCTTGGTCAATATTGCTGCATTAGACCGTCCTGAAGATGAGATTTCATCACTCCCATCAATATTAGCTGAAACTGTTGGACGAAACATAGAGGATGTATATAGAGAGAGTGACAAGGGAATCTTGAAGGATGTAGAACTTCTTCGGAAAATAACTGAGGCCTCGCGTGGCGCCGTCTCTGCCTTTGTGCAGAAAACAACTAACAAAAAGGGTCAAGTTGTAGATGTTGCAGATAAGCTTAGCTCTATCCTCGGGTTTGGCATTAATGAACCATGGGTTGATTACTTGTCAGGCACAAAATTCTATCAGGCAGATAGGGATAAGCTGAGAACATTATTCCGGTTCCTAGGAGACTGTTTGAAACTTATAGTCGCTGACAATGAGCTGGGGAGTCTGAAACAAGCCTTGGAAGGCAAATATGTGGAGCCAGGGCCTGGTGGTGACCCAATCAGAAACCCAAAGGTGTTGCCAACTGGAAAGAACATCCACGCACTAGACCCACAATCCATTCCTACAACAGCAGCAATGCAGAGTGCAAAAGTTGTGGTGGACAGATTAATTGAGAGGCAGAAAGCTGACAATGGTGGGAAGTATCCTGAGACAGTTGCACTTGTATTGTGGGGAACTGATAATATCAAGACCTATGGTGAGTCCCTGGCTCAGGTATTGTGGATGATTGGAGTAATGCCAGTTGCTGATACCTTTGGTAGGGTTAACCGGGTGGAACTTGTAAGTCTTGAAGAACTTGGAAGGCCTAGGATTGATGTCGTCGTTAATTGCTCAGGAGTGTTTAGAGATCTCTTTATCAATCAGGTACCGAGTCTTTTTCATATTACTAATTTGTTTTCATTTAGGGAAAATCATGAGGATCAGTAATTATTTTAACATATGAATATTTCAGTTCTGCATTCTTTCTTTAATAGCCGTCGTTTTGGCTCAACCGTTTACTGATGAACTTCTGTATTGTTTTTCCTTTATTTTGTCCACAGATGAACCTCCTCGACCGTGCAGTGAAAATGGTAGCTGAACTAGATGAGCCAGCTGATCAGAACTTTGTCAGGAAGCATGCTCTAGAACAAGCTGAAGCCCTTGGTGTTGACATTCGGGAAGCAGCAACACGTATATTCTCTAATGCCTCGGGATCATACTCCTCAAACATAAACCTTGCAGTGGAGAATTCTTCTTGGAATGATGAGAAGCAGCTTCAAGACATGTACTTGAGCAGGAAGTCCTTTGCCTTTGATTGTGATGCCCCAGGTGCAGGCATGGCAGAGAAAAGAAAAGTTTTTGAGATGGCTCTTAGCACAGCGGAAGCCACCTTCCAAAATCTTGATTCTTCAGAAATCTCACTCACCGATGTGAGCCACTATTTTGACTCAGACCCCACAAACTTGGTGCAAAACTTGAGGAAGGATAAGAAGAAGCCTAATGCTTACATTGCAGACACAACAACAGCAAATGCTCAGGTTAGCAATTGGACAATTACTGCAATTTCAATCTCTTTTAATCCAAAGGGCTGATTCAATAGCCAAGTCTAAAATTATTAAGTTCCTTCTAATGCTAAACTACTTCAAAATTTGTCTCTTCAAGGTACGTACTCTTTCGGAGACTGTGCGACTCGATGCTCGAACCAAATTGTTGAATCCTAAGTGGTATGAAGGAATGATGTCTACTGGTTATGAGGGTGTTCGTGAAATTGAGAAGCGGCTTACAAACACTGTTGGCTGGAGTGCAACTTCAGGCCAGGTCGACAACTGGGTCTATGAAGAAGCTAACTCAACTTTCATCCAAGATGAGGAGATGCTGAACAAACTCATGAGCACAAACCCAAATTCATTTAGGAAGATGGTGCAGACCTTTTTAGAGGCCAATGGTCGTGGGTACTGGGAAACTTCACAGGATAACATTGAGAAGCTGAGACAGTTGTACTCAGAAGTTGAAGACAAGATTGAGGGTATTGATCGGTAAACTGTAAATGAACTGCTGGAAAGATACTAGACTTGCAAATATCCATTAACATGGTTGATTTCCTTGGTTATTTCTCTGTTTCTCTTGAATGAATGGATGTGACAATCACGTTTAAATGCGAGATTTTTAATAAAATCCACAGTTGCAATTCAATCCCTTTCATAGGTTTTGTTAGCATCTCCACTGTCAATTCCTCTTTTTTTTTCTTTTTCTTTCTTTGATATGCCAACCAAAGCATGATAAAGTAGGCTCCCAGAGGTTGAAGAGAGAGAACACGAACACTACAGAACGGTGCCGAGAAAAGGCCAGCAGCTGCCTGAACATAATTAAACGCCAAGGCCTAATATAAAATAGCCAAGACACCAGAAAAACAAACCCCAACCAAAGAGATAAACTCCAACCAAGAACCATATCCTGAAAGCCCCAAAGCAAGGAAGGCAGACATTGAAATATGAGCAAATGATGAATCTGAAAATGTTTCGCGAACAGCGCCAGAGAAACTGAAACAAGTATCTTCTTCTCTTATATTTTCCAGCCAAAGAAAAAGATCTAACACATTTTTCCATCAGAGGAATCCCCATCAGTAAATGAATGATACAAGGTAAATGTACAGAGATGTTAAAAGAAAAAAATACAAAAAAGTAAGGAAAAAGAAAAGGTCCCTCCCCCTTGACAAAAAAAAAATTGGGAAAAAGAAAAAACAGAATCTAGTATAACAGGTAGAAAGTAGCGCTACAGGTGTCTTTGAATCTTTCTTACTCTATTCTGGCTCTTTTGAGTATTAAACGATGTTTTTTACCTTCAAAACAACTCCATTAGGAGCGGGTCCCCTTCTGCCATTATTCTTGTCAGCTTTATGAAATCTCGCTCACTAGACACATTCCATGGATGAACAGCAGGTGCTTGAGCAGAATAAAGAGTTGAATTAGCAGCTGGTGGCTTCGGCTTATATACCATTGTGCTAAGCACTGAATCAAAATTCTGAGGTGAATCCATAGACATAAAGAACATGGGTATGGCAACCTTTTGATGAATATGAAGATCACCCACCAAACCAACAAGATCTACAAAGTCAGTCACCAGCTGCTGAGGAATGTAGAATATCTCAGAGCTGCCTATTACAAGGCTCTGGTCACTTTTCATGGCTTCCTTATAATTGACTTGGAAGTGAACCGGCATTGAGCCAACAACTTTTCTTACCATTTCTGCTTGTTTCGCATACCAACCTGTGTTTCCATTGGTAGACACAGTTGTCCAGGACTTGGATACCTATATGCAACAACGTGTGTTAGAAAGGAAGAGAAGGGGAGCCACATGTGTTATTCACCATAAGCATGCAGCATCACAACAAATATGGACATGGATATTCATTAAGATATTGATTTTTATGATATGGTGTGAGAAAGAAGAAACAAAGCTCTGGCATACCAACACAATGTGCACAATCCTCATGTGTGGAGAAAAACAAAATTGATCAAATAAGGCAACCTTATGTATTGAAAAGGAGATAACAATGACCAAAAAAGCAAAGCACTGAAAAATAATTACCTTGTCAGTAATCCATAGTTTAGTCTTGTCCGCTTGAAGCAGATTCCAGTAATTGAGGATAGTATCATCCTGAAGGAATAAAAAGCCTTCGGCACTGCTATATCGATCAAATATCTTAGGCAGATGTCTATAACCAACATTAGATAGGATAATTAGTACACAAAGCAACACCAGTTTAAGATGAAAGATAGGGGATATCCACTTAACAGTGCAAAACAGTTAAAATTTGACTTTACACCGATTCCATGGTTATCAATAAAGAATGCATGCCAAAGAAACCAAGATATTGACAAGATAACAACCAGAGGTGCTTTTAAGAAAACAACAATAAAAGACACAGTAACAAACTCAAACTGGCATAACTCCAAAACAAATTTGAGGGAAGAAAAGGAAACAAATGCCTCCTTGAGAAAAGGACAATCATAGAGGGATGTTTGAGACTCCAAGAAAACTCACGCTCTGATCTTGCTTAACTAGAATAATTTATCCACAAGCACCAGTGCCTCATGCCCGAAAGAATTTGAAAATAGACAAAGCTTAAACTATTGTATTATGCACATATCATACCCTAACCTTCAACAGAATGCATATATTTCAAAACATCTCAAATGGAAATCACAAAAAACAATCTGGATTAATCTTTTGTGCAGTACTCTGTCCTGACTTGAAGATCAGAGCTTATGTATCATGTTGAACCTGGAGATTAAACTCATTCCAAATGGCATCAGTAAACAACAAGGTAAGTTGGAGGATAAGATGATTCCCAAGCCATCATTTCCTAGTAAAAGAATCTGAATACCAGGATCGCAAATGTTCTCCAGGATGTCAACATTACCCTAGACAAGCTAAAATGGTGAGTTGGAATTAGAAACATGACAAGAAACATAGCCACCATTTATTTACTTTGATTGTCGTATTTTATGCAACTCCAACAACCATCCAAAATCCAACTCTAATGTCCAAATGCACAAGAGTTCAGTATTGTAAATATAGGGCATAGGCAAAAATCTACACAATCTAAGAGTGATTATTCCCGTATAAACAGACATATAGAATTAAATGAACTAAGAAAAGCCAATTCCATGAAAGCTCTCTCCGTACTCTCTTGCTGCCCATAAATTTAACCTCAGACTTTCTTAATCATAACAAATCTCTTTCATTTTACAAGAGTGTCAAAGCTTCCCAACACTCCAACTCCCCAGTCTCTGTGAGAGACAAAGTTATTGTCATAGTTATATAAAATTTGCTATCCTACTAATATATAAATCCATATCAGATATCCGAGATTCTGGTTTGCATAAGAATCTAGATTCAAATCACAATACCAAAACAAGTAAAATATATAAATATAGATAACTTACTTGTACATACGATCCAAATGCCCTGCTTCAACAGCAAGATCTTCATTCTTCTGCGATGATAAGATAACCACAGTTTTGAATATCCTCCCGTAAAGTAATCTCCATTCCAGGGCAGTACGTTCAACAGGCCCATTGCAAAACATAATAAGCACAACATTCCCAAAATTCTTTCTCCAACGAATCAAATTGCCAATCTCATAATTCACTGTCCCCGTTTCCTCCACTCCAAGATGCACAGATGGCAACTTCCGAGGAACAAACTCCTTTCGATCCCCATGACCTATATTAGGACGAGGCCGGTCCAATTCGAATGACATTAACCTAGGCTGCTGATACCCTACAGCAACCAAGTCCTGAAGCCAAGCAGCAGTAAACTTCACATCCTGCTCACTCCAAAACCCCTCCTCTGCCATAGCAAAACTCAACTCTAAAATCTTCTCAAACAACTCATGCTTACTCGACCTCCATGCAACCAAGAACTTAATAAGCCTCCTAACATTAACATGAAGATCCTTCTCTTCAGAAAAAGGGTACCCCCCAACTGTATCATATCTATGCACAGTCGGTGGATAAACCACAACATACCCACCAATCTCCCACAAAAGCCTTTGCCCCCAATAGCCTCTCAAGACATCAGAAGCCATAGTACTAACTGAAACCGGAAGCATCAAACCCCAAAAAGCTGACGAATGGTAAATCGTATTAAATGAATTGACCGGCATCATTACCCCTTGAGGCAATGCCACTTTCGGGGCACGCTCATCAAACCTAATATCGAAGGCTTCCAAACCCGTTTTCCTGGTATGATAAAACACAGAATCAACATCAGGCAATCCATTCGATATCCCTTGTTGTATAAACTGTTTCCCACCAAAAACCTCAGTGTAAAACTCTTCATGGCCAATTTCACCCACATTCTCTAATGGTAACCCTCTCGGCCAAACTGTCCTTTGACCAAAATGAACATAAGGATTCACTACACTCCTATTCTCATTCTCATGGCTATATTGCAATATAGTCTCTTGCCTAGCCCCATCCCCTATTAACTCCACATCAAAATGCTTCCCTAAATCACCATCAATAACCTCTCCGCGATCATCAGCATCAAAAATTTTCTTCGCCCCATGTTGGATCGCAAACAAATACCCCACACTCTTCCTTAAATAAGAATCAAAAGGTAGATAACCTGAAACCCGAAACCCTAAAGTCGCTTGTTGTTCTAAAGACAAGTAAATTGCACCCTTCAAGGACCAATCATTTGGTGTCCTTGAATTCCCAATTGCTAGCAATTGCCAACCTTTAATCCTAACAAGCTTTTTAAGCGAATCAGAAGGATAATGAGAGACACTAACGACAATCCATTTCTCTGACCGGAAATTCGTATAAGGCGAAGATTTGTCAGCGATTGATGGGATATTGTTCCAATTTATACGAGGAGGATGATGGGTTTTGTCTAGAGGTTGGGCTTTTGATTGAATGTAGCTAAGTGCAGCAGTGTCACCAGTGCTCAAGAGGAAGAGGATGGCGGCGACAGTGGCAACTAGCACCGTGATTGTGACGATTTTGCAGAAATTCTCAGATACCCATGTGGAGAAATCTAAAGATTTTGACTCTGAGAAGCGGTGGTGGAGGTCGTGATGGTGGTTGTTGATGGAGGCTTTGATTTGTGATTTGGGAGATTTTGGATTTGGGTTAGTGGTTACACGATCTTGGACTAACATTGGTGAAAGAAAAAAGGGTTCTTCTTGATTTTGGTTTTTTGGAAGAGATTGAACTTCAAAGCTTCAATCTTTGTAGTGATTTTGTGAGAAACTGAAGAGATTGAAGCTCAAAGTTCCAATCTTTTGTGTTATTTTGAGTTCTTAATTGAACTTGAAAGCTTCAATCTTTTTGAGAGTTTCTTATTCACTCTATCATTGACTCTCACTGTCAAAACATTTTCTCGATTTCCTTCCTTCTCTCTCTCTCTCTCTCTCTCTCGTCCTTTTTTTCAGTCTATCTCTCTAAAAGCAAGTTACAATAATGTCTCCGATCGTTCTCTCTCTCTAGAAATGAAACAGGAGGGAGGAGTCCACTTGTTAGCTGCTAAAGAAAGAAAGGAAGAGGTAGGTTGCTACCGACATGGAAGGGGTTGGGGGTTGCTTAGGCTTGAAGTTGAATGAAATGCAATGTAACGTTCCTGCTGCCTCTTGTTGGAGTGGGTTGAGGTGTCCTTGTCTTGTTTAGTTGTTTTCCCTTCCATCATTTCTTTCTTTTTTGTATGGGTCATTTCATGATTAATATTTCCAATCAGCTCCAATTATTTATGGTTTTGGCTTCATTGATTAAATTATTTCTTTTATTTTCTTGTTCACTGAAGTCAGTCACAAATCTTATTGTTTTTCCTTCTCTTTTCTTTGGTTTTAATATACATATATATATATATATATGGAAGTAGATTACACTTATTTGTGATCTCGTCTAGCAATTTGGTAGCTCAAGTTTGTTTTTCTTTGTCAAATAATTGTCCTCGAACGTTTTTCTAAACTGGAAAGGATCTCGCAACTATGACATTGATTCTTGAGAGTACAGAAGAAGAAGAA
The DNA here is from genome assembly GCF_951802175.1 of Populus nigra. NCBI lineage: Eukaryota > Viridiplantae > Streptophyta > Magnoliopsida > Malpighiales > Salicaceae > Populus > Populus nigra. Next base: position 23,447,326 of record NC_084854.1, read on the forward strand.
AACACTGTTTTGCTTATCTGCTGAGGACTGGCAGTAACGTAATAAGAGCTTCTTTGTGATTGGTGGTTTTAAACAAACAAAACATCGTTTTGCTTATCTGTCATGCGGGGTCCACTTATAAAAAAAATATATGGAAGAATGAAGTGTCCATGTGTTTGCTGCTGTAGCAGTTGACAGAGCAACTTGTCTCGGGCATCCAGGTCTGGATGGCACATTCTGCAAACCTTCTCCCGACATTAGTTAACGAGACATTGGTTAGCCAAAAGTGCAAGGATTGATTTTTAAAATATTTTTTATTTAAAATTATATTAAAATAATTTTTTAAAATTAATTTTGCATATTAGCAAATCAAAATAATTTAAAAATAAAAAAAAAATTAATAAAAAATTAAATTTTTGCTAACTTTTATTCAAGCCACACTCCTAAACAGTGTCGAAATGCTTTCTTCTCTTTTTCTTTTTTTATTTTGTTCTTTTTTATTTTGGTACGATAGGATTTCGTTGGAAACCTGGGAATCAGGTTGATGGTTTTTATTTTTTAAGAGATTTTTTGCTTCTATTATTCAACCTTCTTTGCGGAAAAGAAAAGATGTTGGTAATTTAATGTTAGACTACTTAGGCCTCCTGCTAACCTGCAGCCAGTCCAATTTTTTTTATAGCATAAAAAAAATATTAAATTTTTACAAACATTCCAAAAAAAAAAAAACAATTTAGCACTTATATTATTAATTCGGCTAAGTTTAATAAATTTGGTTAATTTAAATAATACAAATAAAAAAATTTAAAGAAAAAATTGACAACGTAAAACAAAAACTATAAAGCCTGTCAAAAGCAAATTAAATAATATCACGAAACTCAATTATCAAATAGTCCAATATCAAATAAAAAAATTAAAAAAATAATTAAAAAAATAGTAAGAAAATTCAAGTAAACTCGGGTTAACCCACCCACAATCCTAGGCACATGATTTAGATAGCCCTGCAAAAAAGAAAGTGAAAAAAAAGAGTATAAAGATTGAAGGAATAAATTAAAAAAAATCAGATTTAAAAAAGAACTTTAAAAAATACCAAAGTCAATCCATGCTAAACTTTGAGAATTATCACCCAAGTTATGAGCGTAAGACCAACCACATGGAAAGCAAACTTTAAAATCAACATGAACAAATTCTAAATCAAAAAAATGTTAAGGGATTAAATCAAAAAATATAATTAAAACATCCAAAAAAGCAAGGATTAAATTTGATGTAAAGATTAAATGAAATCAAATGACAGAATTTGAAGAAAAAAATCAATAAAAAAACAACAAATAAAAATAAAGAGAAAACTAGATAAAAAAAACAAATAAAATAATACCCTTGTATTTTAATAAAATAAAATAAAATAAAAATTATTAAAACCTAACCACTGCTCCTCTATGTACATGCACGACACCAATAAAAAGCTCATGGCAAGACACTTCAAAAGTCATTTTGAAAGGTAATGTTCGAGCCTGATGGTACCGTAAAAAAAATATAGATAGTGCTATCAATAATTTTTTAAAAATAATTTTTGTGATTGTTAAAAAATCAAATCAACAAAAGCAAACTTATTAATCACTAATAACTAGTTTGAAAATAGAAAAAAAACCTTAGATGCAAGATTAATAAATTTTACTTTTAAAAATAATATAGTTTTTACATATATAAATATATTTATACACACCAACCTCTTAACAATTTTGCTTGTAAAAGTAATATAATTTTTATGTTGTTTATATATAAAAAAAGTACTTAATTGATCCTAATTATTATTTTTTTGTTTTTAAAAATAATATAGTTTTTATATTGTACATTAAGCTTATCATTTTTTTTCCTGGAAATTCAAGATGTAATTACATTATTTCTGTCTACAATGGATTGTGTTTAGATATACGTAAATTCCTTAGCCCAGTTAGTTTTTTTTTTTTTTTTGTAATTTTGGTACTCGTGATTTACCTTGAATCATGTATTCATACACTGTGATTTCTAGGAGCTTGCTATTTTTACTTGCCAGCCCTATAATTATAGTGTTTTCTAGTTTTATAATATGACTAGATAAAAAGCGAGTACAAATCCCTTGTAATTTAGAGTTATTTAAAAGCATTATAATTTTAACTAATTAGTCTGTAAACATCAAAATTTTACAAGTCTATCCCAAATACAATTAACGTCGGTTCTTGTCATTCTTTTTTTTTTTCATGGGAAATTGAGAAAATGTGGGTGAAAAAAAGAAGCACTTTTAATTTCTTTTAGTTTTAATTTTAGGGCATAATATAATAAATAAAAACACTATGATGCTGTATGTAAATAAGAGAGAGTTAAGGGTTTAAACAGGGCAATTAGCAAAAGATACTCTCCAGGCATATCCTTACCTGACGTGGCAAAAAAGAGTGTTTGTCTTGCCAATAACAAGTTAACAAGTAATCGCTGACTCATATCCACACGACACGTCACATACAGCTGGATTATTTTTTTGCTTAATATTCCTGGATCCAATTTCGTGCACCAAACGTCACTTCTTCTTCTTCTTCTTCTTCTTTTCATCAAGTTGTATATCCAAAGAGCAAACCTCAAAATAGTCCCTGTTTTGTAGTTGTAATCTCAAATAGGTCCTCTATCAATTTTCATCCTGATTAGGCCTTGATATATCAATAGGTTCTCAATCAAATCCTTCTATTAATTCAAGTTTAACATACTATTTCATAAATTTATGAACATATTTAAAAGTATAGCTGTGATTATTTTTTAAAATATTTTATATTTAGAAATATATCAAAATAATATATGTTTTTATTTTTTAAAATTATTTTTGATATTAGTATATAAAAATAATCTAAAAATACTAAAAAAATATTAATTTGAAGCAAATAAAAAATAAAAAAAATTAAATTTTTTCAAAAAATACTTTTGATACGTAAAAATAAACAGCAAGTTAATACCCATTTAATTAACATATTTTAAATGACTTTTCTATTTTTTGTTTTAATAAAATACCCCCTGAATAAATGGTAATCAACGTAAATTTTACTTTTCAACAATGTAAATAGTCATAAGAAAATATGAAATTCAATTCAAGAATAATTTTTTAAAAAAAAAAGCTTTCTTCAACAGGAACTTCCTCAAAGTTTAGAAATTCTTAAACAAATTAGAAATCATCAACACCTTGAAACTCCTTCGGATCAAGCTTAAAGTTTTAAAGATCTTCATCAATTTCTCCGATAACCAGGAAAAAAAAAACATCAACATCTTGAAGCTCTTTCAAATCAAGCTTCAAAGGCCGATTAATTTTTATCAACAAGTCAAGAAGTATAAGGTGTAAAAGCTCTTTCAGATGAAACATTTAGGACCGTTTGGCACAGTAATTGAATCATCATTTAATTTTTTTTAAAAATATTTTTTTAATATATTTTTAAATAAATACATCAGATACAATTTAAAACCCCGAAAAACTTCATCAAACTTGTTTCTGCTTAATTCTCCTTCCAGCCAAGATCAGCTTTCCAGCCCGCAACTTGAAGACAAATTTCTGTTCTAGTTATAGAATTAATGGATGGTTTCTATTTTGAAAAAGAACTTGCATTACTCAAATATTCACTAATATAAATTTATAATTTGCTATGCTTTCTTTATATAATTGAAATTTGTGTGTGCATGGTCCAAGATAACAAATCATTTTTTCGATGATAAATATATTCATTTAATATTCACTGCCACAATAATGATTTATATGGTGAAGTTACAAAATTCTATCTTATAATTTTCTAACACAATTAAAAATAAATATTTAATAATTTGTAACTTGAAGGTATTATAAATATATCACATACCTTCAAGAAATAAAGTGATTCATACTTGAGATCTTGGTCTAGTAGGGAAAGGAACTTGTTTTTTTTCTTTATTTTTGGGTTTGATTCTCTTTATACATGTTTGTCACTCTCGTAGTATTTTACTTGTTCACTGAACTTGTAGAGTGTTCAGTAAATTTAAAAATTAGTCGTAATATATATAAATTGACCCGAATACCCGAGTTATATAAAAAAAAAAAAGAAATAAGGTGATTCTAATCATCAGGAAGAAGAAGAAAGCCCTGAAAACGTTGTGAGACATCAGGAAACGAAAGTTTCCAATTTTGCCTTGGAATTTACCGTAAGAACAGTTTATTTGTCTTGTTTGTCTTCTTCGTTATTGTTAGTATTGTATTATTATTATTATTATTATTATAAGGCCTTTTTTTGTCCTTCAGAACATGATAAGCCCAGTACAGCCCAGAATACAGACAGACACCCTAACCAAACAGAAACAGAAAGCCCACTTGGTTAACAGAGGCTATAAAAAAAGCCCACTCGATTTGTAGTAATTTTCAGAAAGATAAAAAAAAAACTAGTCGTTAATTAGTGTTCTCTTTAACGCAAGGCATGAAGAGGGAAATGGAGATGTAGGGAAGAGAGAAGCAGAAGAGTGTTAAGTATATACATGAGCTGGGTTTTTATTATTATGAGTATGACTATGATCATTATTTTGATTTTATTACGGGGTAGCCCAAAGAAATGGTGCAATTTAGTATATTTATATTATATCATTTGACCATGTTATATTATATTGTAAGTTAGATTAATTTTTTTAATATAAAAAAATATCTAGACATTAGTAATGTTTTTTCTTGTAGAAAAAAAATTAAACCGTGTAGAATTTGATCCGATGTGACTTGATTCTCTTAGTTATTTCAAAAACAATTCGGATGACCAGTAAAAACATAATTCGAGTAAAAAAAATATTTAAGATGAGATCTTTTTAATAAATATTGAGACAACAACATGTTAGGTCAAGCCAATTAATCTGTCAATTTGCATCCTAAATCATGAGATCATGACATCATAGAAAGTAAATCAAAATAAATTATGAAAACTTAATTTTCAAGAATGAAGTTTGAAAAAAAATTGAATAAAAAAACTAAAAAAAATAACCCGAGTCAACCTGGATTAACTTGTCAGACCCACAACCATAGTCATGAAACCAAGATAATCCAATAAAAAATAAATTGAAACAAATTGTGAATATCAATTCCCAATCAACTTAATTTTGAAAGATAAAATTAAAAAAAAATAAAAAACACAAAAAAACTCGAGTCAACTAAAGTTAACCCGCCAAACTTATGACAAGAGTTGTGAAATAGAGATAACCTCATAAAAAACATACATAAGAAAATCATGAAGTCTAATTCTTAATCATCTTAATGTTGAATGATGAATTCAAGAAAAAAAAATCAATGAGAAAAGGAAAAGAAAAAACTCAAATCAACCAAATATTAGATTGATTATGGACTAGACTTCATAATTTGTTTTGTTTACTTTCTATTATGTTATTTTAGCCTTTATGATCACAGAATAATGCTTAGTGAGTTGACTTAAGTTGTTTTTTGTGTTATTTTTTTTTTAATTTTATCATTCAACACTATGTTGATTAGGAATTGAGTTTCATAATTTTTTTTTGTATGAAAATATCTTGATCTCGTGATTAAAGTTATGAGTTTTGGCATTTTAATATTAGTTAAATCTGGTTGTTTTTTGTTTTCTTTTTATAAGATGTTATTTCGATCTCATATCCTAGATCACGTGTCTTTCAACATTTGATTTGTTTTTTATTGAGTTATCCATGTCTCATGACCTGAGTTGCGAGTTTGAAGGTTCAATCCAATTGACTTAGTTTTTTTCCATCCAATTTCGTCATTTAATATTGTGTTGACTGAAAATTAGATTTCATAATTTATTTTAGTTTGGTTTTTATTAGGTTATCCTGACCTCATGACTGAGAAATAATGTTTAACAAGCTAATTCAAGTTGACTTGACTCCTTTTTTTTAATTATATGTTTTTTAGAATTTTATCATTCAATGTTAAGTCCGGCAAGAAAGATTAGAAATTGAGTTTCATAATTTTATTTTGATTTGCTCTTTGTGGGGTTATCTCAGTCTCATGACTAAAGTCACAAATCTAGCACATTAACTTGGGTTAAATCAAGTTATTTTTTTATACGAGGTTATCTCAGTATGATGACCCATGTCATAAGTTTGATAGATTGACTCGTGTATTTTTTTATATTTTTTTTTTCTATTGACTTTTTTTAATAATATCTTTCAACATTGGGTTGAATAGATATTAGAATTTGTAATTTGTTTTGATTTTTTTTTTAGGGTTATCTCGATCTTATAACTCAGGTTGCAAGTTTAGCAGGTTATCCTGAGACTTTTTTTAGGTTATTTTTTAATTGATTTTTTTTCAATTTCACCATTTAGATTGATTGAGAATTAAGCTTCATAATTTATTTTGATTTACTTCTTATGAGGTTATTATAGTCTCAAAACTCGATTTACACATTTGACATGTTAACCCGGGTTGACTGAAGTCAATTTAATATGCTATTATCTTAATATTAAAAAACTATACCATCTTAAAATTGTTTAGTAAAACTATATTTTTACAGGTTATATAAATTATTTTTAAACCTGTAAAATCAACCAAATTATACAAGTCAAATCTCAAAACAATTAAAAAATATTTTTACAAAAAAAAATTATGAGCAACAGTTGAACTTTTTTCTAACGTTCAAGAAAAATCTTACTTAGGTCCCGTTTGAGAACGCGGTTGCGGCGGCGTTCCTAAAAAAATTGAATTTTTTTTTTTTGCTAAAATTTAATATGGTTTGTACATTTTGGATCGTTTTGATGTGCTGATGTCAAAAATAATTTTTAAAATATGAAAAAACATCATTGACATGTATTTTAGTACAAAAAGTTATTTGAAAAACACCCACATCCACACTGCCAAACACGCTCTTAACCAGCAACATAACACGAGTGAATTATCTAGTAATCTAATATTTACTGAAACTTTCTTTAGCTAACAGGCTGTCACCTAAACTTAACAAACAGCCCGATTACATGAAGGTCAATAAAACTTTGTATGCAAAACTCGCACTGTAACACCTGACACCTGGCAAGCATTCAAAACAGTCTCGTTATTCTACACTCTCTCCCATGACAGTAACCACCCCACGCGAGAAGCATCCGGCTGTCCATGATAAAACCGGTAGAAAGGGAGCACAAAAATAGCAGTAACAAAAACTAAAGGAAAAGTAAAAATTCAAATATCTGGAACACCCGCCACCCACACAAAAAACGTTTCGTTTCGTTTCTTTCTGTTCAAACAAAAATGCATCCGTTTCCTTCTCCTGTTGAATGCACTGTCGCTTCTGCTCTTCTCCTCCTCTCCAACACCACACCCATCTCTCCTCCTTCAAAGTAATTACTCAATCAATCAAAACTTGCTTTGCTTTTTAATTTTGCTTGTATTTTAATTAACGATGTCGTTTTGTTTTGGTAGTCTTGGTGTTGATGGAAAGAAGTCTGTGAAAGAGCGAAGTGATAGAAAGATAAGCAGTGAAGAAGAGAGCTTGAGCTCGGTGACTATTGGCTCGAAATCCTGCGTTTCATCTCTTACTAGTGATGTATCTTCGTTTAAGGAGATTCGAGCTCACAAGCTACGGATCGTCGCTATTGTGTCTCGCTGCCATGAAATGAAGCCCGAGGTGGTCTTCATTTTTTCTCGGTTTAATCTCAGAGTTGCTGTTCGGCTTCGTTCTGTTCATTTTTGAGTGATCGTATCTGTTGATTCTTGTTAGTTGATATTTTAGTGTTTTTCTGCTCTATTTGGATGATTTTAGCATAGCGAGATTTTTGGCTGTTATTTGTTGATTTTGAGTGAATATCTCTATTAGAAATCGTTTTTTTTCCTGTTTTATGCTTGTCGGTTGATTAGTATGTGATTTTTGGCTCTTTTTTGTTGATTTTGAGTAGAAATCCCCGTTTGAAGTCATTACGAATCTCTTTTGGTGATTATTAGTTGATTTTCTTCAGTTTTGCTTCTGTTTGGATGTTATCTAAGACAAACTCTCTCAATCTTACTGTATTTGTTATCGATTAAGCTCTTTGGATTAAGGTCTTTATAGCACTGTGTTTGCTTCTAGATCGGTCCTTTTATTAGTGTTTTTTGTGTGATTTTGTTGTTAAACGAAGCGTTCTCTGTGTTTTGATCAGTTAATAATCATTGCTGCTGAGTTTAATTCTCGTAATTCTTGCAGGTAGCACGAAGGAAGCGCTCGAAGGTGAACTGGATCTCGGGTCACCAGAGGACCGTCGCAGTAGCTCCGCCAGAGAAGGCAGTTGAGGCGTCGACGGAGTCAGGTTCGTGTTTGTCAAGCACTCCCAGCGCAGCTTGCGCGCGAAACCACCATACGAAAAGGAAAGGATTAATGATGAAGCCGGCTCGTGATGACGAGGAGCCGAAGAGGATCAGATCTAGATCTGGCTCTGGCTCGCGTTACCTTAGCAGCCTAGCCGAAGCAATATTGAAGTTGCTGTCTAACGGTTGTTTCGCTGAAATAAGGATTCGTCAAGTGCTTGGAGACAGTCCTAGCACAAGCAAAGCTTTGAGAATGTGAGTGAGTAAGCTCCCGTGATTGGCACGTGGAATGTGTTCGATCTAATTGTGTGCAATAGTGCTCTTTTTTTTAAAAAAAAAAAATTTATCACTTGCAAAATCTTCATCACCGTTTGATTGTTGATGAACCGTGGTGAAATTTTAGGCTGTTAAGGCAAGAAGAAGTGAAAAGATCTGGCAGAGGAGGGAGGCATGACCCATATATTTACAAGGTACGCGGTTCTTCTCATAAAATCTTTTTACCGCTTCTGACATTTCAATGAAGTGATTAATTTATAAAATTAACACTAAAAATGTTACTGCCATGTGTCATAATTGTAATCAGTGACCTCTCCTTTTGCAGATAGCATGAAAAATTATATAGGGAGCTTGACCTAGTTATACTATATAACTACAGGTCATCTTTCTAGGGTTTATCCGTCCCACCACCAAGGGAAATTTTGGTCAGCGAATATATATGAAAGTGAAATAGGAAATATTGGTATATGATTAATTAGGCTGGTAGCATAACATAGAGCAGCATAATAGTCTCATTGCCTTTAGCTGTTGTTTCTGCCCGGAATTACATAAAAGATGTAAAAAAAGGGAACCGAGTGACACCAGCATTACACCACTATATACACTAGGATGGCGGTGGCGGTGGCGGTGCCTTGCCGTATACATTATAGTTAACTGAACATTTTCCCTATATTGATATGTGCTATTGTTTTTCTTGCTGAGCCTAGAGTTGGGCTTTGGCCATATACCTCTTTTGAGAAAGCTTTGTTCATATACTTGAAATTAATAGACTGAGGAATAATTTCAGCTTAAATTGAATGCAAGTCAGTATTATGCACGATTGATAACTGTTGGAGGGGAGCCATGGCCCATATATATTCCTTGAATTGTTGTTAAGGATGATTTTGATGTGATGAGAAGGAATGAGCATGATGCAAGGAATAACCGTGGCTCTTTCTTTCTTTATAAGAATAAAAAATAGATGACACTTCACATTCTACAAATTTCATTTCCTGTCTCTGTGAACTCTTTATGCTTTCTTTTAATCATATATCCCAGGATAGTTCTTTCCCCCCCTAGTCCCTGATATTCCTGCGGACACGATTCTTTATTGTTTCCTTCTTGCTCACGAGCTGCTCTTTGCTTTCTACCAATGCAAGCAACTTGATTAACAGTTGTTGGGCTGTAATCTTGTGGCCTTTTGTTTATCTGAATGGCCAGCTATGAAAGTTTTTGTTTTATATTGTTAGGCTACTTGTTAGAACAAATTTTTTATAAAAATAATATAATAGTATTTTTTATATTTTATGTGCGATGTTGTTGGGCTGTGATCTTGTGGCCTTTTGTTTATTTGAATGGCCAGCTATGAAACTTTTTATTTTATATTGTTAGGCTACTTGTTAAAATAATTTTTTTTAAAAAAATAATATAATAGTATTTTTATATTTTATGCCCGATTGAAAGTTAAAAATCTATAAATATGATAAAATCATATTAAAAAATAATTTTAAAAATAAAAAAATAAAAAAATTGAATTGAAATTTCATGAACAATTTACCATTAATATTATTAGTTTTATATCCTACACATAATAATTGAAAAATAAATTATTAAAATTCAAATAAAATTTATCATGATATTTAAGAACCACATGTAAAAACTGAAAAGTTAGTAAATTTGATAAAAAAATTTGGAGCGCAAACAAAAAAACCAAAGAAAAATTTAGAAAAAAAAAACAAAAAACCTAGGCCCATCAATTGACTCACGGTAGCAAGTCGGGTGTGTGTTTGTTGTTTGTTTTTTATTGAATATTTTTTTTTAATTTTATTATTTAACATTAAATCAATTGAGAATTAAATTTCATAATATGTTTTTGATTTGTTTTATATGGAGATATCTTGGTCTCATATTTAAGGTCACGAGTTTTGATATTTTAACCTTGATCAAATCGGATCGATTTTTTTTTCTTTTCAAGAGGTTATCTCGTTTTCATAACCTGGATCACGGGTCCTTTAGCATTGATTTTTTTTTGGATTGTCCTCGTTTCATGACTTGGATAACAGTTTAACAGGTTAATCCAGTTGACTCAATTCTTTTCTTTTTGTATTAGTTTTTTTTTTTTAATTTCATCATTTAGTATTGTATTTCATTAGAGATTATGCTTCATTATGAGTGTTTATGGTCTGATTTGGTTTGATTATGAACCAAAAACCAACCAGACCGGTCATTGTTCTGTCTGAAAAATTTAACCTGGATGGAATCAAAAGCCAGTTCGAACCTAACCGGTTCAGCTTGGTTTGTAACGTTTTTTTATTTGAAGACCGGTAAACCGGATAAATCCTTCAAAATGACTTGCATCTCCTGTCGACCCACCCCTCTTGGACTTCTGGTCATCTTGTCTTCTCCCGTTGGTCAAGCCTTTGATTAACCATTGACCTCTCAGCGATCTGTATCTCGTTTCTTCGATCGCAAGTGACGAGCTCTTTTCTCATTTGGTAGAACAACGCGAGGAGGGCTTTAGCCTAGCTTCCATCAGGAGCCTGTCGCTTCAACCTGACCTGTCAGTGCCCAGCAGAGAGCATAATGAAAGCCTTTGGATGGGAGATTTGAAGCCAGGGTTCATCTTGCAAGTGTTAAGCATACATTAAATAACTAGGTAAATCACATGAGACAGAGAGAGGGTAGGGGGTGGCGGCTAAAACAAAAATTAAAAGTGTCTTTTATTTTTACTTTTGGTTGGGAAAAATTGTCTCTGGTTGGTCTTTTTTAACACACTAGACTTCATTTAATTTAATTTATTTTTTATTAGATTATTTTAATTTTATAATCCAAGAAGATTTCTTAATGAGATAATTTAAATTTACATGATTTATTTATTTATTTATTTTTAATTAAAACTTTTACAAGTTTTATTGTTTAACATTGAATATGATGGAGTCAATTAAGGATTGAGTTTCATAATTTATTTTGATTTGTTCTATATGAGATTATTTTAGTTTTATGACTAGTTTTGAGAATTTTTATAGGTTCACTTGGGTTATTTTTTTTATTTTTTCTATGAGGTTATTTCAGTATTATGACTCGGGTCATGAGTTTGACGAATTGATTATGATTATTTTTTTATTTTTTTAATTGATATTTTTAATCTTATTTTTTAGAATTGAACTGGTTGAGAATTGAATTTTTTAATTTGTTTTCATTTACTTTCTATGAGGTTATCTTAGTTTTATGTCCGGGTCGTGGGTTTAAATCTGCGATCCGGGTTATAAAATTGTGATAATTTTATAGAAAATAAAACAAAATAAATTATAAAGCATAATTCTCAATCAACTCAATGTTGAAGGATGTAACTTGTCTCGGGCATCCAGGTCTGGATGGCACATTCTGCAAACCTTCTCCCGACATTAGTTAACGAGACATTAGTTAACCAAAAGTGGAAGGAATTGATTTTTAAAATATTTTTTATTTAAAATTATATTAAATTAATTTTTTAAAAATTAATTTTGCATATTAGCATATCAAAATAATTTAAAAATAAAAAAAAATTAAATAAAAAATTAAATTTTTGCGAACTTTTATTCAAGCCACACTCCTAAACAGTGTCGAAATGCTTTCTTCTCTTTTTTTTTTTTTTGTTCTTTTTTATTTTGGTACGATAGGATTTCGTTGGAAACCTGGGATTCAGGTTGATGGTTTTTATTTTTTAAGAGATTTTTTGCTTCTATTATTCAACCTTCTTTGCGGAAAAGAAAAGATGTTGGTAATTTAATGTTAGACTACTTAGGCCTCCTGCTAACCTGCAGCCAGTCCAACTTTTTTATAGCATAAAAAAAATATTAAATTTATACAAACATTCCAAAAAAAACAAAAACAATTTAGGACTTATATTATTAATTCGGCTAGGTTTAATAAATTTAGTTAATTTAAATAATACAAATAAAAAAATTTAAAGAAAAAATTGACAACGTAAAACAAAAACTACAAAACCTATCAAAAACAAATTAAATAATATCACGAAACTCAATTATCAAATAGTCCAATATCAAATGAAAAAATTAAAAAATAATTAAAAAAATAGTAAGAAAATTCAAGTAAACTCGAGTTAACCCATTAACCCTACAATCCTAGGCACATGATTGAGATAGCCCTGCAAAAAAAAAGTGAAAAAAAGAGTACAAAGATTGAAGAAATAAATTGAAAAAAATCAGATTTAAAAAAGAACTTTAAAAAATACCAAAGTCAATCCATGCTAAACTTTGAGAATTATCACCCAAGTTACGAGAGTGAAACCAACCAAATGGAAAGCAAACCTTAAAATCAACATGAACAAATTCTAAATCAAAAAAATGTTAAGGGATTAAATTAAAAAATATAATTAAAATATCCAAAAAAATAAGGATTAAATTTGATGTAAAGATTAAATGAAATTAAATGATAGAATTTGAAGAGAAAAAAATCAATAAAAAAACAACAAACAAAAATAAAGAGAAAACTAGATAAAAAAAACAAATAAAATAATACCCTTGTATTTTAATAAAAAATAAAATAAAAATTATTAAAACCTAACCACTGTTCCTCTATGTACATGCACGACACCAATAAAAAGCTTATGGCAAGACACTTCAAAAGTCATTTTGAAAGGTAATGTTCAAGCCTGATGGTACCGTAAAAAAAATATAGACAGTGCCACCAATATTTTTTTAAAAATAATATTCATGATTGTTAAAAAATCAAATCAACCAAAGCAAACTTATTTATAACTAATAACTAGTTTGAAAATAGAAAAAAAACCTTAGATGCAAGATTAATAAATTTTACTTTTAAAAATAATATAGTTTTTACACATATAAATATATTTATACACACCAACCTCTTAACAATTTTGCTTGTAAAAGTAATATAATTTTTATGTTGTTTATATATATAAAAAAAATACTTAATTGCTCCTAATTATTATTTTTTTGTTTTTAAAGATAATATAGTTTTTATATTATACATTAAGCTTATCATTTTTTTTCCTGGAAATTCAAGATGTAATTACATTATTTCTGTCTACAATGGATTGTGTTTAGATATACGTAAATTCCTTAGCCCAGTTAGTTTTTTTTTTTTTTTTTTGTAATTTTGGTACTCGTGATTTACCTTGAATCATGTATTCATACACTGTGATTTCTAGGAGCTTGCTATTTTTACTTGCCAGCCCTATAATTATAGTGTTTTCTAGTTTTATAATATGACTAGATAAAAAGCGAGTACAAATCCCTTGTAATTTAGAGTTATTTAAAAGCATTATAATTTTAACTAATTAGTCTGTAAACATCAAAATTTTACAAGTCTATCCCAAATACAATCAACGTCGGTTCTTGTCATTCATTTTATTTCATGGGAAATTGAGAAAATGTGGGTGAAAAAAAAGAAGCAATTTTCATTTCTTTTAATTTTAATTTTAGGGCATAATATAATAAAAACACTATGATGTTGTATGTAAATAAGAGAGAGTTAAGGGTTCAAAGAGGGAAATTAGCAAAAGATACTCTAAAGGCATATCCTTACCTGACGTGGCAAAAAAGAGTGTTTGTCTTGCCAATAACAAGTTAACAAGTAATCGCTGACTCATATCCACACGACACGTCACATACAGCTGGATTATTTTTTTGCTTAATATTCCTGGATCCAATTTCGTGCACCAAACGTCACTTCTTCTTCTTCTTCTTCTTCTTTTCATCAAGTTGTATATCCAAAGAGCAAACCTCAAAATAGTCCCTGTTTTGTAGTTGTAATCTCAAATAGGTCCTCTATCAATTTTCATCCTGATTAGGCCTTGATATATCAATAGGTTCTCAATCAAATCCTTCTATTAATTCAAGTTTAACATACTATTTCATAAATTTATGAACATATTTAAAAGTATAGCTGTGATTATTTTTTAAAATATTTTATATTTAGAAATATATCAAAATAATATATGTTTTTATTTTTTAAAATTATTTTTGATATTAGTATATAAAAATAATCTAAAAATACTAAAAAAATATTAATTTGAAGCAAATAAAAAATAAAAAAAATTAAATTTTTTCAAAAAATACTTTTGATACGTAAAAATAAACAGCAAGTTAATACCCATTTAATTAACATATTTTAAATGACTTTTCTATTTTTTGTTTTAATAAAATACCCCCTGAATAAATGGTAATCAACGTAAATTTTACTTTTCAACAATGTAAATAGTCATAAGAAAATATGAAATTCAATTCAAGAATAATTTTTTAAAAAAAAAAGCTTTCTTCAACAGGAACTTCCTCAAAGTTTAGAAATTCTTAAACAAATTAGAAATCATCAACACCTTGAAACTCCTTCGGATCAAGCTTAAAGTTTTAAAGATCTTCATCAATTTCTCCGATAACCAGGAAAAAAAAAACATCAACATCTTGAAGCTCTTTCAAATCAAGCTTCAAAGGCCGATTAATTTTTATCAACAAGTCAAGAAGTATAAGGTGTAAAAGCTCTTTCAGATGAAACATTTAGGACCGTTTGGCACAGTAATTGAATCATCATTTAATTTTTTTTAAAAATATTTTTTTAATATATTTTTAAATAAATACATCAGATACAATTTAAAACCCCGAAAAACTTCATCAAACTTGTTTCTGCTTAATTCTCCTTCCAGCCAAGATCAGCTTTCCAGCCCGCAACTTGAAGACAAATTTCTGTTCTAGTTATAGAATTAATGGATGGTTTCTATTTTGAAAAAGAACTTGCATTACTCAAATATTCACTAATATAAATTTATAATTTGCTATGCTTTCTTTATATAATTGAAATTTGTGTGTGCATGGTCCAAGATAACAAATCATTTTTTCGATGATAAATATATTCATTTAATATTCACTGCCACAATAATGATTTATATGGTGAAGTTACAAAATTCTATCTTATAATTTTCTAACACAATTAAAAATAAATATTTAATAATTTGTAACTTGAAGGTATTATAAATATATCACATACCTTCAAGAAATAAAGTGATTCATACTTGAGATCTTGGTCTAGTAGGGAAAGGAACTTGTTTTTTTTCTTTATTTTTGGGTTTGATTCTCTTTATACATGTTTGTCACTCTCGTAGTATTTTACTTGTTCACTGAACTTGTAGAGTGTTCAGTAAATTTAAAAATTAGTCGTAATATATATAAATTGACCCGAATACCCGAGTTATATAAAAAAAAAAAAGAAATAAGGTGATTCTAATCATCAGGAAGAAGAAGAAAGCCCTGAAAACGTTGTGAGACATCAGGAAACGAAAGTTTCCAATTTTGCCTTGGAATTTACCGTAAGAACAGTTTATTTGTCTTGTTTGTCTTCTTCGTTATTGTTAGTATTGTATTATTATTATTATTATTATTATAAGGCCTTTTTTTGTCCTTCAGAACATGATAAGCCCAGTACAGCCCAGAATACAGACAGACACCCTAACCAAACAGAAACAGAAAGCCCACTTGGTTAACAGAGGCTATAAAAAAAGCCCACTCGATTTGTAGTAATTTTCAGAAAGATAAAAAAAAAACTAGTCGTTAATTAGTGTTCTCTTTAACGCAAGGCATGAAGAGGGAAATGGAGATGTAGGGAAGAGAGAAGCAGAAGAGTGTTAAGTATATACATGAGCTGGGTTTTTATTATTATGAGTATGACTATGATCATTATTTTGATTTTATTACGGGGTAGCCCAAAGAAATGGTGCAATTTAGTATATTTATATTATATCATTTGACCATGTTATATTATATTGTAAGTTAGATTAATTTTTTTAATATAAAAAAATATCTAGACATTAGTAATGTTTTTTCTTGTAGAAAAAAAATTAAACCGTGTAGAATTTGATCCGATGTGACTTGATTCTCTTAGTTATTTCAAAAACAATTCGGATGACCAGTAAAAACATAATTCGAGTAAAAAAAATATTTAAGATGAGATCTTTTTAATAAATATTGAGACAACAACATGTTAGGTCAAGCCAATTAATCTGTCAATTTGCATCCTAAATCATGAGATCATGACATCATAGAAAGTAAATCAAAATAAATTATGAAAACTTAATTTTCAAGAATGAAGTTTGAAAAAAAATTGAATAAAAAAACTAAAAAAAATAACCCGAGTCAACCTGGATTAACTTGTCAGACCCACAACCATAGTCATGAAACCAAGATAATCCAATAAAAAATAAATTGAAACAAATTGTGAATATCAATTCCCAATCAACTTAATTTTGAAAGATAAAATTAAAAAAAAATAAAAAACACAAAAAAACTCGAGTCAACTAAAGTTAACCCGCCAAACTTATGACAAGAGTTGTGAAATAGAGATAACCTCATAAAAAACATACATAAGAAAATCATGAAGTCTAATTCTTAATCATCTTAATGTTGAATGATGAATTCAAGAAAAAAAAATCAATGAGAAAAGGAAAAGAAAAAACTCAAATCAACCAAATATTAGATTGATTATGGACTAGACTTCATAATTTGTTTTGTTTACTTTCTATTATGTTATTTTAGCCTTTATGATCACAGAATAATGCTTAGTGAGTTGACTTAAGTTGTTTTTTGTGTTATTTTTTTTTTAATTTTATCATTCAACACTATGTTGATTAGGAATTGAGTTTCATAATTTTTTTTTGTATGAAAATATCTTGATCTCGTGATTAAAGTTATGAGTTTTGGCATTTTAATATTAGTTAAATCTGGTTGTTTTTTGTTTTCTTTTTATAAGATGTTATTTCGATCTCATATCCTAGATCACGTGTCTTTCAACATTTGATTTGTTTTTTATTGAGTTATCCATGTCTCATGACCTGAGTTGCGAGTTTGAAGGTTCAATCCAATTGACTTAGTTTTTTTCCATCCAATTTCGTCATTTAATATTGTGTTGACTGAAAATTAGATTTCATAATTTATTTTAGTTTGGTTTTTATTAGGTTATCCTGACCTCATGACTGAGAAATAATGTTTAACAAGCTAATTCAAGTTGACTTGACTCCTTTTTTTTAATTATATGTTTTTTAGAATTTTATCATTCAATGTTAAGTCCGGCAAGAAAGATTAGAAATTGAGTTTCATAATTTTATTTTGATTTGCTCTTTGTGGGGTTATCTCAGTCTCATGACTAAAGTCACAAATCTAGCACATTAACTTGGGTTAAATCAAGTTATTTTTTTATACGAGGTTATCTCAGTATGATGACCCATGTCATAAGTTTGATAGATTGACTCGTGTATTTTTTTATATTTTTTTTTTCTATTGACTTTTTTTAATAATATCTTTCAACATTGGGTTGAATAGATATTAGAATTTGTAATTTGTTTTGATTTTTTTTTTAGGGTTATCTCGATCTTATAACTCAGGTTGCAAGTTTAGCAGGTTATCCTGAGACTTTTTTTAGGTTATTTTTTAATTGATTTTTTTTCAATTTCACCATTTAGATTGATTGAGAATTAAGCTTCATAATTTATTTTGATTTACTTCTTATGAGGTTATTATAGTCTCAAAACTCGATTTACACATTTGACATGTTAACCCGGGTTGACTGAAGTCAATTTAATATGCTATTATCTTAATATTAAAAAACTATACCATCTTAAAATTGTTTAGTAAAACTATATTTTTACAGGTTATATAAATTATTTTTAAACCTGTAAAATCAACCAAATTATACAAGTCAAATCTCAAAACAATTAAAAAATATTTTTACAAAAAAAAATTATGAGCAACAGTTGAACTTTTTTCTAACGTTCAAGAAAAATCTTACTTAGGTCCCGTTTGAGAACGCGGTTGCGGCGGCGTTCCTAAAAAAATTGATTTTTTTTTTTTTGCTAAAATTTAATATGGTTTGTACATTTTGGATCGTTTTGATGTGCTGATGTCAAAAATAATTTTTAAAATATGAAAAAACATCATTGACATGTATTTTAGTACAAAAAATTATTTGAAAAACACCCACATCCACACTGCCAAACACGCTCTTAACCAGCAACATAACACGAGTGAATTATCTAGTAATCTAATATTTACTGAAACTTTCTTTAGCTAACAGGCTGTCACCTAAACTTAACAAACAGCCCGATTACATGAAGGTCAATAAAACTTTGTATGCAAAACTCGCACTGTAACACCTGACACCTGGCAAGCATTCAAAACAGTCTCGTTATTCTACACTCTCTCCCATGACAGTAACCACCCCACGCGAGAAGCATCCGGCTGTCCATGATAAAACCGGTAGAAAGGGAGCACAAAAATAGCAGTAACAAAAACTAAAGGAAAAGTAAAAATTCAAATATCTGGAACACCCGCCACCCACACAAAAAACGTTTCGTTTCGTTTCTTTCTGTTCAAACAAAAATGCATCCGTTTCCTTCTCCTGTTGAATGCACTGTCGCTTCTGCTCTTCTCCTCCTCTCCAACACCACACCCATCTCTCCTCCTTCAAAGTAATTACTCAATCAATCAAAACTTGCTTTGCTTTTTAATTTTGCTTGTATTTTAATTAACGATGTCGTTTTGTTTTGGTAGTCTTGGTGTTGATGGAAAGAAGTCTGTGAAAGAGCGAAGTGATAGAAAGATAAGCAGTGAAGAAGAGAGCTTGAGCTCGGTGACTATTGGCTCGAAATCCTGCGTTTCATCTCTTACTAGTGATGTATCTTCGTTTAAGGAGATTCGAGCTCACAAGCTACGGATCGTCGCTATTGTGTCTCGCTGCCATGAAATGAAGCCCGAGGTGGTCTTCATTTTTTCTCGGTTTAATCTCAGAGTTGCTGTTCGGCTTCGTTCTGTTCATTTTTGAGTGATCGTATCTGTTGATTCTTGTTAGTTGATATTTTAGTGTTTTTCTGCTCTATTTGGATGATTTTAGCATAGCGAGATTTTTGGCTGTTATTTGTTGATTTTGAGTGAATATCTCTATTAGAAATCGTTTTTTTTCCTGTTTTATGCTTGTCGGTTGATTAGTATGTGATTTTTGGCTCTTTTTTGTTGATTTTGAGTAGAAATCCCCGTTTGAAGTCATTACGAATCTCTTTTGGTGATTATTAGTTGATTTTCTTCAGTTTTGCTTCTGTTTGGATGTTATCTAAGACAAACTCTCTCAATCTTACTGTATTTGTTATCGATTAAGCTCTTTGGATTAAGGTCTTTATAGCACTGTGTTTGCTTCTAGATCGGTCCTTTTATTAGTGTTTTTTGTGTGATTTTGTTGTTAAACGAAGCGTTCTCTGTGTTTTGATCAGTTAATAATCATTGCTGCTGAGTTTAATTCTCGTAATTCTTGCAGGTAGCACGAAGGAAGCGCTCGAAGGTGAACTGGATCTCGGGTCACCAGAGGACCGTCGCAGTAGCTCCGCCAGAGAAGGCAGTTGAGGCGTCGACGGAGTCAGGTTCGTGTTTGTCAAGCACTCCCAGCGCAGCTTGCGCGCGAAACCACCATACGAAAAGGAAAGGATTAATGATGAAGCCGGCTCGTGATGACGAGGAGCCGAAGAGGATCAGATCTAGATCTGGCTCTGGCTCGCGTTACCTTAGCAGCCTAGCCGAAGCAATATTGAAGTTGCTGTCTAACGGTTGTTTCGCTGAAATAAGGATTCGTCAAGTGCTTGGAGACAGTCCTAGCACAAGCAAAGCTTTGAGAATGTGAGTGAGTAAGCTCCCGTGATTGGCACGTGGAATGTGTTCGATCTAATTGTGTGCAATAGTGCTCTTTTTTTTAAAAAAAAAAAATTTATCACTTGCAAAATCTTCATCACCGTTTGATTGTTGATGAACCGTGGTGAAATTTTAGGCTGTTAAGGCAAGAAGAAGTGAAAAGATCTGGCAGAGGAGGGAGGCATGACCCATATATTTACAAGGTACGCGGTTCTTCTCATAAAATCTTTTTACCGCTTCTGACATTTCAATGAAGTGATTAATTTATAAAATTAACACTAAAAATGTTACTGCCATGTGTCATAATTGTAATCAGTGACCTCTCCTTTTGCAGATAGCATGAAAAATTATATAGGGAGCTTGACCTAGTTATACTATATAACTACAGGTCATCTTTCTAGGGTTTATCCGTCCCACCACCAAGGGAAATTTTGGTCAGCGAATATATATGAAAGTGAAATAGGAAATATTGGTATATGATTAATTAGGCTGGTAGCATAACATAGAGCAGCATAATAGTCTCATTGCCTTTAGCTGTTGTTTCTGCCCGGAATTACATAAAAGATGTAAAAAAAGGGAACCGAGTGACACCAGCATTACACCACTATATACACTAGGATGGCGGTGGCGGTGGCGGTGCCTTGCCGTATACATTATAGTTAACTGAACATTTTCCCTATATTGATATGTGCTATTGTTTTTCTTGCTGAGCCTAGAGTTGGGCTTTGGCCATATACCTCTTTTGAGAAAGCTTTGTTCATATACTTGAAATTAATAGACTGAGGAATAATTTCAGCTTAAATTGAATGCAAGTCAGTATTATGCACGATTGATAACTGTTGGAGGGGAGCCATGGCCCATATATATTCCTTGAATTGTTGTTAAGGATGATTTTGATGTGATGAGAAGGAATGAGCATGATGCAAGGAATAACCGTGGCTCTTTCTTTCTTTATAAGAATAAAAAATAGATGACACTTCACATTCTACAAATTTCATTTCCTGTCTCTGTGAACTCTTTATGCTTTCTTTTAATCATATATCCCAGGATAGTTCTTTCCCCCCCTAGTCCCTGATATTCCTGCGGACACGATTCTTTATTGTTTCCTTCTTGCTCACGAGCTGCTCTTTGCTTTCTACCAATGCAAGCAACTTGATTAACAGTTGTTGGGCTGTAATCTTGTGGCCTTTTGTTTATCTGAATGGCCAGCTATGAAAGTTTTTGTTTTATATTGTTAGGCTACTTGTTAGAACAAATTTTTTATAAAAATAATATAATAGTATTTTTTATATTTTATGTGCGATGTTGTTGGGCTGTGATCTTGTGGCCTTTTGTTTATTTGAATGGCCAGCTATGAAACTTTTTATTTTATATTGTTAGGCTACTTGTTAAAATAATTTTTTTTAAAAAAATAATATAATAGTATTTTTATATTTTATGCCCGATTGAAAGTTAAAAATCTATAAATATGATAAAATCATATTAAAAAATAATTTTAAAAATAAAAAAATAAAAAAATTGAATTGAAATTTCATGAACAATTTACCATTAATATTATTAGTTTTATATCCTACACATAATAATTGAAAAATAAATTATTAAAATTCAAATAAAATTTATCATGATATTTAAGAACCACATGTAAAAACTGAAAAGTTAGTAAATTTGATAAAAAAATTTGGAGCGCAAACAAAAAAACCAAAGAAAAATTTAGAAAAAAAAAACAAAAAACCTAGGCCCATCAATTGACTCACGGTAGCAAGTCGGGTGTGTGTTTGTTGTTTGTTTTTTATTGAATATTTTTTTTTAATTTTATTATTTAACATTAAATCAATTGAGAATTAAATTTCATAATATGTTTTTGATTTGTTTTATATGGAGATATCTTGGTCTCATATTTAAGGTCACGAGTTTTGATATTTTAACCTTGATCAAATCGGATCGATTTTTTTTTCTTTTCAAGAGGTTATCTCGTTTTCATAACCTGGATCACGGGTCCTTTAGCATTGATTTTTTTTTGGATTGTCCTCGTTTCATGACTTGGATAACAGTTTAACAGGTTAATCCAGTTGACTCAATTCTTTTCTTTTTGTATTAGTTTTTTTTTTTTAATTTCATCATTTAGTATTGTATTTCATTAGAGATTATGCTTCATTATGAGTGTTTATGGTCTGATTTGGTTTGATTATGAACCAAAAACCAACCAGACCGGTCATTGTTCTGTCTGAAAAATTTAACCTGGATGGAATCAAAAGCCAGTTCGAACCTAACCGGTTCAGCTTGGTTTGTAACGTTTTTTTATTTGAAGACCGGTAAACCGGATAAATCCTTCAAAATGACTTGCATCTCCTGTCGACCCACCCCTCTTGGACTTCTGGTCATCTTGTCTTCTCCCGTTGGTCAAGCCTTTGATTAACCATTGACCTCTCAGCGATCTGTATCTCGTTTCTTCGATCGCAAGTGACGAGCTCTTTTCTCATTTGGTAGAACAACGCGAGGAGGGCTTTAGCCTAGCTTCCATCAGGAGCCTGTCGCTTCAACCTGACCTGTCAGTGCCCAGCAGAGAGCATAATGAAAGCCTTTGGATGGGAGATTTGAAGCCAGGGTTCATCTTGCAAGTGTTAAGCATACATTAAATAACTAGGTAAATCACATGAGACAGAGAGAGGGTAGGGGGTGGCGGCTAAAACAAAAATTAAAAGTGTCTTTTATTTTTACTTTTGGTTGGGAAAAATTGTCTCTGGTTGGTCTTTTTTAACACACTAGACTTCATTTAATTTAATTTATTTTTTATTAGATTATTTTAATTTTATAATCCAAGAAGATTTCTTAATGAGATAATTTAAATTTACATGATTTATTTATTTATTTATTTTTAATTAAAACTTTTACAAGTTTTATTGTTTAACATTGAATATGATGGAGTCAATTAAGGATTGAGTTTCATAATTTATTTTGATTTGTTCTATATGAGATTATTTTAGTTTTATGACTAGTTTTGAGAATTTTTATAGGTTCACTTGGGTTATTTTTTTTATTTTTTCTATGAGGTTATTTCAGTATTATGACTCGGGTCATGAGTTTGACGAATTGATTATGATTATTTTTTTATTTTTTTAATTGATATTTTTAATCTTATTTTTTAGAATTGAACTGGTTGAGAATTGAATTTTTTAATTTGTTTTCATTTACTTTCTATGAGGTTATCTTAGTTTTATGTCCGGGTCGTGGGTTTGACTTACCTCTAGTTGCCTTTTTAGACCCTTTTTTATTATTTTTTTCAATTACATCCTTCAACATTGAGTTGATTGAGAATTATGCTTTATAATTTGTTTTGTTTTATTTTCTATAAAATTATCACAATTTTATAACCCGGATCGCAGATTTAAATGTTAACCCAGGTTGACCCAAGTCAACCCAATATATTATTATTTTAATATTAAAAAAAATATCATCTTGAATTTTTTGAGTCAAGTTATGTTTTTATGGGTAGTTTGATTTAAATATTGGACTCGTAAAGTCATTTGAGTCACGTTGGATCAACCCCTACATGGTTGTAAAAAAATTTCCACTAGAAAAAAAAAAAAACATTAGCAACATTTGAATATTTTTTTTATGTTTAAGAAAAACTTAACTCGACATGCAATGTAGCGTGTATTAATAATCTAGTTTGTACTAAATACTAATAAGCTTTCTTTTCTTTGTGGGTTTAACCGGTCATTTTAGGATCTAAGACCTCGTTTATTTCCTAGGAAGTATTTTTTTAAAGTGATTTCCATGAAAAGTAAATTATTTTTTAATGTTTGACAATGCTATGAAAAATAAGCTGAAAAAGAATTTTTAGTGTTTAATTATGTCATGAAAAATAAGTTGAAAAATAACTTATAAATATTTTTTTCAAGTCTATTTAACATTTATAAAACATCAAATGTAACTATTTGAGCACTTATAATAAAAGAATGAAATATAAAAAGTAAAATTATGAAGGAATTTTTTTTATGATATCATATATTATATATAGCTTATTCTATAAAATATAAATATAAATATAAAAATATAATATTATAGACACATAACCTTGTTAAATATTTTTAAAGTAAATTTCATTTTTAAAACCTCAAAATAACTTTTTTATATTAATGAAAAAGCCAAATTAGTTAATGATATCACTTTGAGAGTTAGATATTTAGGTTTTTTTGGTATAAATTTTTTGCATTGGAGATAAATATATACAAAAATATTTCGTGGAAGATGTTATGTTTGTAAAAACAAGGAAAGCGTTTTCTAGAATAAAAAAGAGGAAAACATTTTTTTTTTGCTTTTTATTCCAACTATGTTTGTTTTTGCGTTTTAAAAGTATTTTTGAAAAAAAATAAATCTTTTTGCTTCAAATTAATATTTTTTTAGTGTTTTTAGATTGTTTTGATACATTGATGTTAAAAATATTTTTTTAAAAAATAAAAAAAATATTATTTGATATATTTTTTAATAAAAAATATTTTGAAAAGTAAACACATTTAATTCCTAGGAGCTTACCAAACATTGAGAAAGCTTGAAGACTACTTTACTTGAAAAAAACAAGGCATAAATCAAAAACATGTTCCTAATAATTTGAACATTTAAATTAAGTTAGGTAAGAAAATTCTCCATTGAGGCAATGGAAATTTTTTATTTTTGAAGGAAGAATTTTTCTTAAAAAAACCAAGTCTTAAAGCCAACTCTAGACAGCGCCGTCAAAACCACGTAGCGAATATTCAACGCGTAACGCCAAAGCTTGACGCGGTCGAGAACGTGCGTAGAGTCTGAACGTTTGAAAAGCCATACAAGAAAGAGCACCGAAAAAAAGGAACACGAGACGAGACTCCGCCCTTTTCGCACATTGCGCCGCCGTCACGCACATTTACCTATATAGTCCTTTACTTTTACATATTTGATATTAACCCCGATTATTTGTCCTTGTACCCCCTTTGAATACGTCCCACCTATGAAATAAAGACGTGTCAAATCCCAGAAATTCTAGAGATACACTGATTTCTTTGTCCTTAAATAAAGATGGAGGGGTTTTAAGATTATGATATATGATATTTTTTTAAATAATTTATTATTTAAAAATATATTAAAATAGTTTTTTGTTAAAAAATACATATAAAAACTATTAGAAAACACTAAAAAAAAATCAATTTAATATTTTTTAAAGTAATAGTTCTCACTGACCTTTTTCTTTTTGAACCACAATCCTGACTGGTATGATTCTTATTCCTTTTCGAAGCTAAAAAATTTAATTGACTTTAATGGATTCGAGAGGCCATAAAAAGAAAAATAATTATGAAGAGGGGTACAATTAATATGGGGCACAATTACAATATAACTTACTACAAGGACTGGGAAGAAAAAGAAGACCTAACAAGAAAGCCAAAGGAACCTGGGAAAGTCAAAAGCCAGAGTTTTAGGTGAGGAGAGATCCCTATATAACACCACAGTCTCCTCTCCTTCTTCTTGCAACAACATCTCAGACTGACTGGCTCTCACATCTCCTAAAGCGTCTCTCTCTTCCTCTCTCTCGAGTTCTCACTCTCGCTCTTATAAAAAAACGAGGAGGAAGAGAGTTTGTTGTAGAGAAATGGGGTTGTTAGATTCTGGGGTAAGAATAGCTGGAAGATTTTACTCTCACTGCCCACAAACTGCTCGCTTGTACTACCATCCTCCCTCTAACTCCGATGACCTCCACCACCACCACCAGCAGCAGCGCCATGGACACAACGGTGGCAGCGAGAGTCAGGCGCCGACTCGAGGCTCTTCTCGGGGGGCTAGTTGTGGAGTCAAGGCGGCGAAGGGCTTAGATACTATTGACATAGTCTTCTATTCAGTCATGTAAAATCATTCAAAAAAAGAAACACATTTTTTGACCGATGAATCGATGTATTTAATTTTTTTTATTGGTTCTAATCTCCATTTATTGGATAGCTTCAATTGAATTCTGAAATATTCCAATTCGTTTTGATTGTCAAGTATTAACTGTTCTTTCTCGAAGAAAAAACAGGCAACACTCCCCGATTAGATGCAGAACCGCCGTTGCCTTTGGTTTGGGGTTGCTGGGCCTGGGTTCTCAGGTTTCATCTCTGTTAACCGAAACGACTAGTCACTTACGAAACATCTCGTCCCCTATGTTATAAAAGCCATGACGATAACACAGGAAAAAGAACTTTATTCAAGAGCAAAAAGATCATGGAATGACAGAACAAACTAAATAATAATAATAATAATAATTTATTTGAACTAAAATGATAAATATGCAATTTGAATATTAAAAATCAAGTTAATTTAGATTAATTCACAAATTTGTGTTTTATATTATAAAATTGAAATAATTTGATAGAAAAAAAATTAAAAATAGCTACAAAACTAATTTTTTAATTAAAAAACAATATAAAAATAAAAATAAAATATCAACCTCTGTTAACTGAACTATCTGAATCATGAAATTTAATCCATAAAAAATAAAATATTGAAGGATAATTTGAAAAAAAAATAAATAATAAAAATCCAAAATAAATAGCAATTCAATAAATAAATAAATAACTTAAAGTACAACAACAAATTTTGAGAGTTAAATTGAAAAGAATAAAAACAATAAAATATATATATAAAAAAATAACAATAAAAAAGACAATACAAAATTCACTTGTATTGAAGAGTGAAACAAAAAACAATAAAATTTTTATAAAAAAATTAAAAAAAATATATAATTAAAAGATTAAGAATCAAATTAAAAACATAAATACATGATTAAAAAAATTAAACATGTAAAATCTTTCAACGTGTCTTTTTTACAAAGAAAAAACTTAAATGTAAATAAAAAAGCTTAGGCATGTATTAAATTAAATAAATCACAAACTATTTTTTATAAATAAATAAAAGGTCAATAACAATAAATAAAAATATAATTGAAAAAATTAAAAAATAAATATAAATCAAAATATTTAATATCACAACATATGTTATTTATCCAATTATGTTCAATGAATTTATTTATTAAAGTCAACTTGTAACAAAAATTGACATAAAATTTATTGAGTAAAATAAAAGAAAATAAATTTTATGCAAAACCACACATATTAAAGATATTATAGGAAAATAAATGATTTTTATTTATAAAAATAAATTTTAATATGTGTATGCGTGCGCGCGCGCGCGCGTGTATATATATATATATATATATATATATATATATATATATATATATATCACACCATCCTCATAAAACAATTATATACATCTAATATAATTAAAAAATAATCACCATTTTAAAAAGGCTAAATAGGTTTTTTGTTCATTTTTTTATTGGCGTCCAAAAACAAATAGATTGTTGAAACAAACGCATCTAGCAAGACATCGTTGTCTTTGAGATGCAAGCAACACATAAAAAATAGTTCACCTAAGTAACAATGCAATGCCACGATTGTAAGCCAGAGATCAATGAGAAACAGTGCCATGAAAATCACTTTGGAGATTTTATTGCTATACTTCGGCTTAAGCTACGACTACCATTTGCTTGCTTTCGCTGCAGGTTTCAATTTTCTTCAACCAGATTGTACACAGCTGAAAAAGGGAGGGCGTTGTGATCTTCTGAAACTGAAAATATCTTCTATTTGAACTGCGTTGAAAATCACTTTGGGGAAACCTCCATTGCTTTTATATCCCAACCCTACAGCTTCATGTGACCAAAGCCTCCTTTAAATGAACCATAAAGAGGTTGTGATCTTCTGAAACTGAAAATATCTTCTATTTGAACTGCGTTGGGCGGAAGCTGTTGGCTTTTGTCTGATGGGTACTCACATGAATGCAGTTTCCCGTAAACCCGCACGCTCAATGTCCTCTTCCGAGGTGCACCAACTTTTACATGTTCATCAAAGAAATCTATCAAGTCCTGTTGTGCAAGTTGTTTTAATGCGGCCACCTGTTGTAACAACATGGATTAGAAGTTTAGAACATTTGAAAAAAAAAGCCATTGATGAAAAAGCTTTGTTCTAACTGGCTAACAATATTGACATGAGATTCTGGGACGTGTGCCCTTATCTCAAAACTTGCCGCTTCCATAAACACAATTTATAGGTTTTTTCCAGCCATTTTGCAGGACCCAATAATAAACATCTGCAGATATATGAGATTCATACCTCGCATTCTCGCCTATCAAACTTCAGGGTCCCATCAGAAATCTCTCGCCAGAAAAATGCAGATTCTTCTCTTAAATTCTTGTGCTTCTCAAGTTTCATATCTATCAAAGCATTCACGTTACTCTGCAGAGCATTGACAGGCATTTTGAAATTAAATCCTTGTGAACGGAAATGGATCGCAAGACTGGTTTGTCAAAAATAGCTCACTTGCAACCACCAAACCTCAAAACAAATTGAGGCAACAACAAAATAAAATTAGATAACAAAATAAACAAGCAGCTAATATATGCCTCGTTCGCTCTCATCTGAATGGCCCAAACTGTTCGCAATAATGAATTGAGATGTGGATTGTCTAGGAACAACTAGATTTCCTTATCATTGAAGTTATATTGTTCAAAAATTGTGCAGCTCGTACAGAAAATTAGATAGCCAAAGAATTTGTTAATTGGTAGCGAGGAATTAATCTTTTGTTTAGGCATGCAATTTGCGGCTAGCTATATCTCATTCTGTCTTGGAAAAAAAGGTGCTGGTAGAAAATTTACAGAGAAGAAGGTAAGCATTTGAAGAAAGATTAACCATGCGCAACTTAAGCTCGTAATTTGAAGATTACTCCATCTTCCTCCCAAAAGGAATTTTAACTTTTAAGAAACATGTGAGCTTCCCTTAAAGTTAGAGAAACAATCACTGCATGTAAATAACATTGACCTGTGTCATGCTGGTCAGAACCACCTAAAAAGACATGCAAGAAAATATCAATCAATTATGATAGGGATAGAATAGAACCTCACCTTGAATTCATCATTGGTCATCCCATAAAGTTTAGTTTCAAACATCTTGAGGAATGCCTCAACTCTCAAATCAATTTGTCCAGGACCCTAGCAAGATTACCAGGATTAATGAAGAGAGTGTAATAACACAAGGCTACATGACCAGAAGAGACACACAAAAGAAATGCTAAATACCTTCACTGTAGATTGAATGATAAACTGCAGTCCGCGAATACCAGAGTCATTTCTACATTGAAAGAAATGGTAAGGCCTAGAGAAAAATCCATGTTGGGGACAAAATTTAGAGAGAAATTCTGGATACCTTTGCATGAGAACAGTAATGTACCCAAGTTGCTCAACAGATCTAAGCTGGTGGAAAGCTGGCTGCTTTGCAATTAAAGCAAGCAGTTGAAGTTTCACATTCCATGTAAAATCATCTCGATGAACCTGCACAATTGAATGATTCTGTCAATTAGAAATCAAAATTTCACCAGAAATAATTTATTCAATCCAGTCAATTACCAGAAAACAAGAAGAAATGCAGTATTTAAATTTATTTATATGCTACTATGTTTCATAAGTGATACTACATCTTAAAGTTGAAATCATGTACAAGCTTGACGTAAAATTATATCTTCAACTCCTTGCAAAAGCAGCCAATTGACTCAGAAAAACCATTTCTCACAAGCAAATATAGTTACCTGTATGTAATGCACCAGAGCAGAATTCTCATCATCTGGATTTAAGCCTTCAATTGGATGCAAATAATTGATGCCCCTTTCAAGCTTGATAACTCTACTTGTTAAATGCTGGGACGGGAATAAGGGTTGGCATATAGGGTCTGGACCCTTGTTAAAAACATCTTCAATATGCAGAATCATTGACTCTGCCTCGCTGCGTTCAATATTACCTGAATGAATGGAATAATTACTAATGATACTTAAAATCAAGACGAGATAGCCATATGATTATAGAAATACAAGACAGGCAGTTGAAACCTGCTATATAGCACTCTAAGAAGGCTCTTGAAAGCATCAATGGAATAAACTTAGCAAGATCTTCAGCCTGAAGATGAGGAAGTATTTCAAGTTCTTCCATCCAAGGCCATGTTTGATCCTGTAGTAACAGATAACAATAGTACATAGCCTGCTGATAGGGCTGCTGGAACTTCAAATTTCCGTACTCCTTTATCACCATTTCCTGGAAAAAATACAAGATGTATCAATGGTAATCAGTAAAAAAATGCACTGCTCATATGTTCTTCCCTATGCAACCTGTAAAAGTCACCTAGACAGGAATCCTAAAGAAAATAAACAATAGCAAAATTAAACAAGAAAGGGAAAGAAAGGAAGAAATAATTCAGTGGTCTCTAAAAGTGGCATTCTCTTGACCAAATTCCACAAGATTTTTTCAAAAGTTATTCCCAACCTTCTTAACATCATCTACAGAGCTTGGCTCATATCTGTCCTTCCCTTGTTCTAATTATCAAAATTGCACTTGCCAAATGACATGAAAATAAAGTCAAGTTATGTTAGAAAATAATATAAATCATATTCTGAAACCTCACCTAACAGCTTAAACTATTAGGTTGAGATGGTTCTTTGACTTGGTATCAGAGCCTTGATAACCAAGTGGTCACGAGTTCGAATTTCATCATCCCCATTTATTTGATAAAAATTAAACATAATGTAGTGTGGACCTGTGCAAGTTTCAAGCTCAAAAAGCTTTCACTTGAGGGTGTGTGTTAGAAAATAATATAAAGCATATTCTGGGACCTCACCTAACAGCTTAAGCTATTGGGTTGGGATGGTTCTTTGACAGGTTACAGGGTAACACGTGACACAAGCTCCACCACTTTGATTGGGCTTCAGAGGAATCATAAATGATGTTCATGGTGATTTCGTAATCAAAGAGAGCATTATTTGGTATACATGACTGATCAATATATCTATATATGTATCCTTTTGAGTATAAATACTTGTAGATACAGGAAGTTCAAACCCTGTATGAACTCTTCCTTGCATTACCTTGATCACAGAAAATCTGTCGGGCTTCACTTTAAAATTTGAAATTTTTTCAATAACAGTTTCCAACAAGATCCTCAGTTTGTGGTTGTAACCAACAACAGTGACCTACAAAAAAACAAAACAAAAGTAGGTTGTGTGAGAGAGGGGACAGAAGAGAAATCATAATAACATATAATATGCAAATAGGCTACTACCTGAAAACCACTATCTGTGTTGCTTATGCCATAATATAGACCAGCAACCTGTGCATAATAAGCTGAAACATACAAAACATATAAAACTGTTGTAAGATGCAGAGTGGAGATTTATCAAATATGCCAGTATATCAAATAAAGTTTAATTTATAAAGATGAGGATTTCATATGAATTATATATTCATATGCTACACTGCTTCATCAAATAAGAGATACTGGAACTTGAGGAAGAAAAGGAAATAAATAAAAAAGTAAGAGATTAAATTTTATCTTCACTAAAATAAATCCAAATTTTAGTTCGTGGTTACCATAATCATTCAGGTCATCCATCAACAACCGCGCAAAAATGTCAGTAAGAACTTCAGTCTCAGGAGAGCTGCTAGCAAAGGGGCAGTTGAAATCTATCTTAACATAAGCTTTAGGAGTAGAGAACATCGTGTCAGGCTTGTACCATAGTGATGAAGAGGATGACTTTCTTAAGAGAACTGGGAATTTGACCTGCTACGAAGGTCAGTCACATCAGTAAATAACAAACAAAAAAATGATGATCATGTAATAGATAATAGAATTCCATCAAACCTTCTCTTGTGCATCCTTAAGTGATAAGTCAGTAGGTATGAATACATTAGGCGCTGGCAGATGCAAATCTTCATTTGGAGCAAATAGCATCCATTCCTGCAATCAGACAAAAACTTGCAAAATATCAGGTTTTGTACCTTTACAAGAGATTCTAATCATGAAAATGAAGCTGCTTATAGTTTGATGACAACAAACAGTAAAGCAAAATAAATTGCAATGGAAGTCCAAAAAGATTTGCATTTATTAACACCATTGACTGGATAATCTAAAAAGTAACAACCAACAACAGACCTGGATCATGGAGCCAGTGATTTTCTCAACACTGTATGCAGTTTTGTACCATGGCTCAGTCATTGCAGTTTGCCCTTCAAATTTCTTCGATTCCCAAAAGATTCTGCAGAATAAAAGGAGGTAATTAAGAAATTTTCTCAACCAAGTCGATGTCCAAGGAGATAACTGATTGAACAATTTGTACAAACAAATTGAGACATGTATAGAGCACAACAAACAAAAATCTGGACGAGGAAAAGAAACAAGTCTGTAAAAGTTCACCCAATGACTAGTTTTCCTTTACCATGGAAAGGCAGATTACAACTACTATCTACATGCAAGGTGATTGTAATGCCGATCCAATCATACAAAAAAAATAGGCAATTGAAAGTTATATCATCTTTCTATAACGAATGGCCATATTTCTTCCATTTTGTGACATTCCCCTTAAGCATAAACGGTGCTAAAATACATCAATTTCACTGCATTCTATTATTATTTAATTGGAAAGTAGCATCATTTACGATTATCAATCCCCTTGAAAGTAAGGTAACATGAAAGCAACTCAGTTCTGGTTCAACAGGATTAGAATGCCCCTCTAACACGATTTTTCTTTGTTTCTTGCTTTATATTTTTTGGTTGTTGGCATATTCTCCTGATCTAATTCTGGTTTCATGCCTTACTAATAAAATCCATTTCATTGTCATAAACCAAAAAAACAGAATAAGGAATAAGGGACAAAAAATGTTTGCTTCTCATTTGTTTTGGCAAAAGCTACAGCTCCTTTGAGCTCTAAATAACTCACCGAACATTGTCTGGAGAAAGTTGATTAAGTACCATCTGAATTATGCTTGGACTGAAATTAGAAGGCAAGGAGGATCCCACCAGCCAATCTTTTTGAGGATATAGCTGATAAAACGAAACCAAACAACCATTTAAAGACCATTATTCTAAAAATATGTTAGCTAACATATCCTCAGTCACAAGCTTTGAAATACATACAGCATGCAAATAAGCATATACATACATATGTGCACATATCTATATTATATGCATGCATGCGTGTGTGCATGCATTTACCTGAATATATTTTAAAGATGTTTAAAAGTAAAGAGAAACAAAGCTCTCAAACAATCTCCAATGTTTAACTATTCACAACTTGACCCCAACACATCAAAAACTCACTTCAACTTCAACTATTACAGTTTAGCAAAAGTAAAATCATTTTCTTCCATCAATTACTCCCAGTTAAATCCTATAGGAAACAAAAACTTCTTAGCCTTTCTAGCAACCTTTAAAAATCTATCTTCCAGCAAATCATCCCCAAATTTTAGAGGCACACCTTCTAATTATATTAATTTCACCTCCTTTTCAGTTTTTTTTTTTAAAAAAAACTTAATCACAAACCATTTTCCATCTTCTGGCCCTAAATTGAAAGGTCAAGGCTTTCAGTTTATTTTCACATGAGGCCACAGCTCATCAAATTAAAAAAAATCTGCAACTCATAAGTTAGAAGATGAAGCACTTGTAAACTGGTATTGCTTCTGATGAAGAAGTGTATAATGAAAACAAAATGCTCGTTGTTATTGTTGTTTGTAGAGGATGCATAGATGTTTTAAATTCGGCTACATTGTTTAGTAAGAGCAATTCTCACAAAAGTTATACAACACAACATAATGGTGTAGAATATCTTATATAAAAACAACAACCAAATTGGCAAGATGTAGAAATTCCAGAGGAAGTGCACAATTTTTTTCCCTCTCAAATCCATAACTAACCTGCATATTGGATGCAATCCGGACAACATAACTAATTGGAGGGGTTTTGTCTTGATAGTGGAATGATGTCTCACAAACAGCTGCAAGCTTCATAAAAAAGATAAAATATTTCAGCATCTTGAATAGATTAGAAAGAGAAACTTCAATACTGAATGCAAGAGATAATAAATAAATAATCTAACTTGACAGGGAGATGCAAAATACGCTCCAAAAACAAAAATTAACTTAGAAAACCATTAAATAAAGGATAGAAGCATGAAAATGTCAAGATGCATGGTAAAAAAGGTCAAAAACTTACATCTCCTCAAGCTTTTTCAGTTCAAATGAACTTTTTTTTTGGCTCAAACTTGTATGGGCCAATTGATGACCCCTAATTTCAACTAGAACTTAAAGTGTAACGGAACCCTATGTTCCACAGCATGAGAATGTCAATTAAACAAAATGCCAATTGGTTGAGTTCATCTTGCAACTTTAAAATTGGAAATGAACTGCAGAAGAATTCATTATATGCTGGTGTGCCTAAGCACCAGCATAATCTTTCTCCTTAACTAGCTAGCATTCTCTTTCACTTGGCTCCCTTCCCTAATCACCACAATAATGACATTTCATTTCTCTCTTTCTCAAACTAACACGGTAACACCCATCAAATTCTCTAAACATGGTCTATGTGGTTAGAGTTGCAAATGAGCATGGCAAGAAGCGTGTGTGATGCATGTTAGCCATTCCCCTGTTTGTCAGTAATATCACAAAATGGTAATCCATAATCATATAATGCATTTCCATACCTCATCAAATATCCATTTGCAAACACCAGACTGCTGCAAGAGGTGAATGTATTTGAATAGCAGTCCAACAACATTTTGCATGTGCTCTGCAATCCGACAAACAAAAAGGAATAGTTTAGATAAAAGATGTTAATCCCAGATATAATTCTGCCCAGCTAAAAAATAAGATAAGCTAAGCTTTGCAACTCTGTTAAAGCTAGATTGTCCAAGAGCACAAACTGAGATAAAACTAAAGGGGAACTAACCATGGCCAGCATCAGTAAGATTAATTACTGTAGTGAAGAAAGAGAACTCTGTCGTCCCATCTCCTTCACCAGCAGATAAATCAGTGGCCCATCCTGCATTTTTTTTAAAGTAACCAAATCTTAAGGCAAGTCTGATTTTCAAAGGAGAAAAAGAAGAAGCCAGCGTTTCCAGCATCATAAATAAAAGACAGGTAACTACAGGCACAAGAATGAACATGCACACAGTGAATGCACAGAGAGTTCACTGAACATGAGAAGCGGACTGCCAAGCAAAAAGCAAACCACCTATGTGTATATCTAATAAAGTAGAATTAAAAAAAATATAAAGATAGATCGTAAGGATGCGGGAAACCCACCTAAGGTTTTCAAGACATAAAACAAAGATCCTTCTCCTTCATGGCCAATCAGGTGGCCAAGATACCTGCATGGTCCTTCCTTGTAGTGAAGAATGCCCGGAGTTATTGGCCAAACAATTCTCAATTTGTGACCTTGTTTTATCGGGACAGTTCTAACAAGTATCTAAAACAAACACAGTGAAGAATAAAGGTAATATTAAACATTCTCTCAAAAGTTTAATATCTTCAGCCACACATAACTGTCTTTACAAAACTTTAACATTCTCTAAAAGTATGAAGCGAGCAAAGAATCAGAAATGCAGCAGAACTTGGCATACCTGTAAATGTTCCGAGGAGCAAGGCTGACCAGGAAAAGAGAAACAGCTCCTATCATTATTTTGAATTTCCTGGAACTTTTCCTCGACAAGGCTTTGTATTTTATCAAGGCTTTCTGAAGATTTCCACAGCAAGGAAATTGATAGTTGTAATTGTTGGTAAATAATGAAATCAAGAGATAATTAATGTTGAAGGGAGGCTTATTTACTAACCTTTTGCATATATTACCAAGTTCATGAGGTTGGCTGAATAATTTTCTTCATAGAGCTTTATAAGCTCAAGTCTTGTATCCAGCCCCTTTTCTTTTGGCTGAACTTCCAAAGTGTCCCAATTCCCTATGAATTGACAAATGATAGACACAATTCAGGAAAGAATATAAATTTTGATCTTCCTCAATATGAAACATCATTGTAGTTGTAAATATGATTCCTTTAGAAGTTAAGGGAAGCCAGTGGAAGGCATTCGCCCCTAAGAATCATTAGTTAAAAACATAATGTTGTAGAAAAATATTATTAATTAAACTTTACACAGTCATAGGCAGTATGGATGTTTTGCTGAAAATCAACAAGCATGCATGACTTGCTACATACCTGGATTACTGTGTTCTACAAATAACATACCAGCTCATACACACATGCATACAACCACACATAAACATCGACATATGCAGCTAACCTGTACTGAATTTATGGTATGGGTGGCCTTCCTCACTTAAATGTTTCTGAAGCTGCAATGAAAGAGAGAAAAAACAGTTTGTGAATAGTATTAATTGCATAATCACTACGAAGCTGTGGTTGATGACAAGCAGCATGGTTTGCTACATGTGAAATGCAATATTTACAAAGAACGAACTGTGCATCACTATTTCTTAAGGTTGTGAGCAAGTATATCATACATGCTAACTTTGCACCTTCAAATAGAGCAGAATCAAATGTACAATATCATGCAAAAGCATAGAACTACCCAATGGAATACCTGTTTTTGAGTGACTAAGACAAAACAGCAGGTGATCTGTGACATTTTACTTATAGTTAATTTGGAAGGTTAAATTGGCCTCTTGTTAGTCTAGGTGGTTTCAAAGGTGAAAAGGAAAAGGAAAACCTAGATATCTGTAGGATTCCTCATCATTAGGAATTTGCAAACAACATATCAACTAAAACACTTGCAACATGCAACCAATTTGTTGAGTTTATACAAATACAAGACAACCAAAAGACTGAAAAGAAAGATTAACAAAAGAAAACCAACAGTCTACCAGATAGGTGAGCAAGTGCATTGAATGATACCTGGTTTATTCTCCAACCATCAGACAGTAAGTTTTTCTGATTTTCTGTACAAGAGAGACACAAACACCAGAGTAAGTAATTACCAACACTAATTCCGAATAGAAACTCAGCATCAATCCAGCTTGAGAAACCTAAAAAGGAAAAAAAGTCTAAGCACAGCAGCTAACCAGAATCAACAGCCTTAATTTCCCTAACGGTTGCATCCGCTGACATCAATGGTTTGATAAAGAACTGTGCAAATCTGAACAGTAAATCACATTCAAAGAACCAGGTCACAAACTTTATAAGATAACTGACAAAACCAACAAGCTATCTATCATTACAGATTATAAAAATAAGAAAGCGTGCATTTTATACCTGTCCAGAGCATCTTCAAAACAATCACTGTTAACATCAAAATGATAGTTGGTGTGGTCCGACGTCGTAAAAGCATTGGTACTGCCCCCATGCTACGCATCAAGTAGATAACAAAATACGTAGAAAACATCGTTTAGTAACACATAAATTCTCACCAAAATTACAATTCAACCTTCCCGAACCACATAGAATAAATATAAAGATTTTAACAGGAAATAAAAGGAGCTTTCTTTCTTTCTTTCTTAAGTAAGCAATTTAAATGATACTTAAATAATTAATCACCTCAATAATGTACTTAGAGTAACTGTC
This sequence comes from Populus nigra, assembly GCF_951802175.1. Lineage (NCBI taxonomy): Eukaryota > Viridiplantae > Streptophyta > Magnoliopsida > Malpighiales > Salicaceae > Populus > Populus nigra. Next base: position 23,484,958 of record NC_084854.1, read on the forward strand.
CTCTAGTGGATATTTCTCACTTGCATAAAACAGCATATGCTCTGCCAATACCAGAAACCAAAAAAATAAAATAAAAAACCGTCATGAAAACCACAAAAAGAAAAAAGAAAAAAGAAAAAAGAAAAAAGAAAAAAGAAAAGGCTACCAAGAAAATGAGCGAGTCCTTCAAGACCATCAGGATCACTGAAATAACCAACACTAACATTCATAGAAGCCGCACACTAAAAAGAAACGAAAAATAAATGGTTAGAATTGACCTAAATCAGTGATTAAAGCGCCAGAATTGAATTGAAATTGCAAAAATTAAGGAATTGAAATTGCCTTATCGGTGTCGGGATCGCTAATGAGAAGGACTTGGAGAGCATTTGGAAGAACAATTCTCTTGTATTCTCGCTTATCAGTCCTTGCCTTCACTATCTCCATCTCCTCCGCTTCTTATTTGCCTACCGCCGTCGTGTTGTTCCTTCCTTTCTTGTTGATTACTCCTGTGTTTTTTCAGAGAGAGAGACAATGCGAAAGACTTGTTTATTCTACAGAAGACTGGGACCAGAGACGGGGGGTTTTCCTTTTTCTTTTTTTTTTAAAATGTATTTTTGTGGATGACTTTAGGTCTGCCAAGGTAATAGCTAGAAGCAGGCACAAGTAAAGAGGTTTTTTTTTTTTACATGAGTTTGATAAAAATTAATAAAATAAATGAAATTTGGATTAAAATTCTAAATTTGATTGATTGTTTTCTTCATTATTATGATTTTTGAATGTGTAATAGAAATGGATTGAGATATATATATATAAAGAGTTTTTTTAAAAATTAGTTAAATAATTCAAGCTAGTTTACTAGCCTAGTAAATTCACGAAAAAATATTTTCTTTGTTTTGTTGGAAGAGTGTTAAATCTATAGAAAATGCTCTTCTTGTTTTCATAAGAGGCTTTTTCTATGATTATTTATTTATTTATTTATTATTATTTAGTTAATGTTTAATTATTCTTTCAATATAAAAAAATGAAATCAAGGCCATATCCCTTCATTTCTTTTTTTTTTTTTTTACTTCAACTGTTTTTTATATCTCTCTTATTTTTCTCTTGAAATGCTAATTAAATATAACTTTAATCTCTATTTTCTCATCATTATTTTTTATTTATTTGTTAATTATTATTTAGATAATATTTAATCATTATTTAAAAATAAAAGAGATGAAAACAGGTCTATATCTCTTATTTTTTTAAACTTAACCTTTTATTTTTATATCTCTTATTTTTATCTTAAAACACTAATTAAATACGACCTTAATCTCATTTGTTTTCCTTATTAACCCATTCTCCAAGGTAGAAAGACTTTGGTCGGGTTCGTTCTATCACTTAACTTGTATAAGTGAGAGGCTTTAACTGATTTGTTTTTTTAATTTTTTTTAATATAGATGTTCGGATCAACTTGTATATATTTTGATTAATTTCACGAGTTCTAAAATTAACAACCATGCAAACCTTCAGCGACCCTAAAATTTATAAAACTTAAAATGATAATTTTTAAAAAATAAATCTATGATATGTTAAATTACACCCCTTTTAATTATTATTATTTCAAGTTAACGTGCATTTCGTACCATGTTTATGTTGAGCCGACTTTTTTTTTTTTTTCTTTTAGCTTGTTGATGGATCTTGAAAAATGAAGCAGCTGCTGTTGGAAAGCAGAATTTTCCAACTTTTTATCAGCCACAGGTGCAGCCACAATTATTGTGATCCCACCAAAATAAAACGTGTTTTTTCGCATTACCAAACACGTAGAAACGTAGAAACTGTGGTTCCCTTTAACCTCAGGTCCACCGCATTACCAAACGGCATTTAAATTTACAGATTTAACTAGCCAAGTCATTTGTATTGCTTTCTTGACAAAGTCAAATAATTTACACTGAGTGGGTTAGAATCCCCCAAGGTTGAGTGTCGTTGACGTCTGCTTGAGCAGGAATGACATAAGCTGTGAAAACCATGATTGAGCTTTAAAGGGGTGATAATCTGGCTAGTGAATGCTTGCTATTAATGGCTGGTTGCTTGAGTTTAACTTTGGGAGGATTAGGGTCTATGGCAAATGATGAAGAAGGGACATTAGCATAATGCTTCTATGCTGTCTAAATAGCCTTGAATCTCTTGTTTTCGCTTTCATAAGAAGTTTCTTGCTATACATAAATCTTGGCTATTCTTTTTATCGAATCCAATCTCTTCATAACACTGACGTGATATGTGGGCATCACATATATTCTCAAAGTTTTGGTTGAATTCAAATACCTGAGCCCTAAATTAAGCCCTCTGATGATGATGATTCTCTCATCTGTCCTTGAATATTGCTGCTGTGGCATATATTTTGTTTTCGATAGTTCAGTGTATGAAGCTTTGCTTGGGCACTAGCAAGGCTCGGAGATCTCTACTGTTTATGGCATTTCCCCTTGTAGTGCTCTGATTGTGTTTTCCTATACCAGATGGCAAGAAAGCAACTGAAGTGGGTTCGTTTGAGACTCGAAGGTAATGGCCTGTACTACTGAAATGAAGGAAGAAGTGAACCGTTGCCAGATTCACGAATGGTTCCCAAAATTCAAGAATCTTTATTCGAGTACCTTCTTGATGATCCGATCCCTTCCTCCTTCCTCTTTCCATCTCAAATGAAGATGCCCTGCCGAACAGAATCCACAATCCCATAGACGAAGAAGACCATACCGTGTCAGAAGAATCTGAAGATGAACCAGAGAAGCCTCCACCGCTCCCTTCTTTCCCTTGAATTGAAGATCAAGGAATCGATTGAAACCCTTGGAGGTGCTGTCTTTCCTTAGCTCAACTGGAGTACACCAAAAGACTGCTTGGATAGCCCATCTGGGACCCTCCATTGCACTTCATCTAGTGAAACTGCGCTATGTTGTGATCATCGGACTCATTTGTCCATGATCTGTGTCATGCCCATGATTCATGCAGTGACAAAACGCTGTCAAGTGTTTCTCCCCTTTCTTGCTTGATATGGAAATCCGTTGCTTTGTATCATTGCATGGAGCCAGCAGCTGGTTGGGATCTCACAGAGGGATGTCACTACATTTTATCCTGTTCTCCTTGAGAAGAATAGTGATCGTCAACTCTTGTTGGGGTTTTTATAAATTTGACTGATAATGATAGACTGAAATTGAATCTGAAAATGTTACAGAGGTTTCATTCAGCTAGGAATGGCTACTGGAAATACCTCCCAGATGTCAGATTTTCGTTTAAACCCGAATGCTAATGGCATATATGATCAAGTATCATATTCATTTATAAATTTTTATCTAAATAATCCTAAACTCAGCTTCAATCCAAACTTGTTAATCTCTCTGTTCTTTATCTAGGTACTTGTTGAAATGTATCAGTAAAATTAATCATCAGAGATATTGCATCTGTAAAATTCGAGCTGGCATGGAAATTACAGGGATTTGAATCCAATACGTATTACTTTTTTTTCTCAAATAAAAAACAGCACATAATTAAGTTGGACACATTAACTTACGCATGAAAAATCCTTATCTCTGGTCTCCAAGAAACAAATATGCACCAGAATCAGTTTTCAATTACAAATAGCAGCAATCAAGGAGAAAATGTGCAAAAACCCTGGAAGCATCTTCCAAGTTTTGACCTACAACAGTCAACAGAGGTTTCCGAGCGATGAAAAAGTATATTGATGTAAAGATCCCCATCATGCGTGAATCAAGGACAGAAATGATCATGCACTGAGTGCATGCATAAATGTTTGCTCAAGAAAACTAGACTAATACATCCAAAATGCTTACCAAAATAAATTACAGTTAACCAGATTGAATGATCAGATTGACAGAAGAAACCCCGGTGGGTAGCCTTCATGAGATTAAAATGGAAAATTATGTAAAGCACTCACGATATCTAGTTTGTATTTTAATTTATTGCATCCAGTAGCTAGGCTAACATTTATCGGTCTTTAAGATTGGGATATGCGGTCAAACTATTATAAAAGCATTTACCTGACACTTTCAACAAGTGCTGCTTTCTCCAAGAAAGCCTGAACTCTGTGACAACCTTCTGATGCAAGGTGCAAGAACTCTAAAATTTTGACCTGAATGAGCTAGAAATCTGTGACTTATAGATCACTTTGTTAGGAGTCAGGAACAGATGCGCATGGGATTGATGTGAAATCATAAAAGAAATCGATTGCTCCTATTTATAGCTTTACACACCTCATCCTATTCTCTCTATATTTTGGCCAGCCAAAATGATCATAAAAACTTTTGGTTCAAAAGAAATCACCAAAATACTTTGTACCATGTTCTTTGTGATGAATTGTCCAACAGCAGATACACGGAAACTGCTTAGTGAAAACTGATTTTTGTCAAGTGGCAAATACCAAGGTAGAGGTGAACCCACAGCAACATCCTTCTCCCTTATACCCTAAAACATAATAGAATGGTAAAACATATACGATAGTAAAGGATGTTTTCCAGAGCTCGATTTTCCATATATATATCTCTTTACCCTGAGCTATACAAGTAGAACACAGTAAATAGTTGAACCAACATTGACCTGATGTCAGGAAGTCCATTGCCAAGCTCAACTTCTCCCTATTTCCAAAAGCATAAGTATGCCAGACACACTCTATGTGTAAACATCAGAATAAGGGACATGTTTATGCAGGTAACCTTAATTCTTTGGTGTTCTTGGTTTAGAGGGTCAGATGATTCAGTTATGCGCCATTCATAAGCAGCAAAACACTGGTCAGATTTCAACACTCTGTAAATCTCTTTGCAGCAATCGCACTATTTTATCCAAAAAGCAGAGTCAAATAACTTCAGATGAAAAGGGCTGTGTACAATTGAAGTAAATGCCTTAGTTGATATTTTATAGCTTATACATGAGCAGAGGTCTTTCAAAATTAGCTAGGAGTCAAATATTTTTGTGAACAAGAAATTCAAATCATTATTACAAGAGCTACACTTCATAAAATCCCTTAATTAAGGTTACTAGCGGCATCAAGCAATATCATTAACTTCTTACCAACCCGTTTTAATTACCTTTAGTTCAAACACTGACCTTAATTAATACAAGAGCTGCAATGTAGTGTTGCCTTCACAATTTCACACGAGCCCATCTGTTTCTGTCAAATAATCAAGCCAGGCATCTTTACATTACGCCCACCAACATAAATTCTATGTGGAAGGCAGATATTAGGGTGCAAATGCAAAATCAACTCAAGTTAAAGACGCAAGAAACGGGTACATCTTTGGTTTAATCATTAATCACGCATTCTCATAACAAAACCAAGCATTAAACTTGCATAATCACCGGCTTGTGTGGACAAGGAACAAATGAATCAAGATTTAGATGAGATCCAAATAAAAAAGTCCTGGAAGAGAGCAAATCACGGCAACCAAGGAAGGGTCCAACCACAAGAGTCAAGAAGCTCAGTGGAAATTTGGGACTTGGATTTTGAAAAGAGGGACAGACCAAAACATCCAATGGCTATTTGATGACATGTTAACATGGGTTGTTTTCTATTATTTCCCTTCTTCAATGCATCCAGCTTTTGTTGTGCTATAAATATACAAATAGATTTCGCGTTTTCTTTTATACCCACTTGGGAGCTTTCTTTCCCTATTTTGAGAGCCACTTCTAGTTGCTCCTTGACAAGCAAAATAAATGCAATGGCTCTGTTTCTCTCTCTTTGCGTTGCTCTCATTTTCTCCTTAGCTCATGCTGCTGGTCCACCTCCACTTCTTGATGGTAAAAATCACCTCTCTTTACTTGATTATGTGCAATGTTTTTGGTAGTTAACCAAAGAAATGCTCAGTATTTACATGTGATATAATGTCATTTTTAACACTGTGGCATGGGCAACATTTTGCAGGACTTGTTGAAAATGGGGACTTTGAAGAGGCACCAGCAAAATCAAACCTCAAGAAAACAGTGATCATAGGAAAATACTCACTCCCCAAATGGGAAATCAATGGCTTAGTAGAGTATGTCTCGGGCGGACCACAACCAGGTGGCTTCTTCCTAGCCGTTCCTCGAGGGGTCCATGCAGTGAGGCTAGGCAATGAGGCATCTATCTCTCAAAATCTTACTCTCAAACGAGGTTCAATCTATGCTCTCACATTTGGAGCCACCAGGACCTGTGCTCAGGATGAGGTGCTAAGGGTCTCAGTCCCTGGCCAATCAAGTGACCTCCCTCTTCAGACCATTTATAGCAGCGATGGGGGTGACACTTATTCCTTGGCTTGGAAGGCTACTTCTGATGTTGTCAAGGTCACATTTCATAATCTCGGAATTCAAGAGGACCCCTCTTGTGGTCCTATATTGGACGCTATTGCAATCAAGGAGATGCCACCTCTCCGGCGTACTATAGGTAAGATCCCAGAATTTACATGATTTTTAGAATTTCCTGGAGACATGTTTTTTTATGTGCTCTCTTCAGACAACCTAAGTGAGTATTGTTTTTTCATTTTGTTTCTGCACAGGCAACCTAGTGAAAAACGGTGGCTTTGAAGTTGGTCCGCATATGTTCAAGAACTTCTCAACAGGTGTCTTGCTCCCTCCCAAGCAACAAGATCAAATTTCACCCCTCCCTGGCTGGATCATTGAATCCCTCAAACCAGTAAAATACATTGACAGCAAGCATTTCTTTGTGCCCAAAGGATTTGCGGCAATTGAATTAGTAGCAGGGAGAGAGAGTGCCATAGCACAAGTCATTAGGACAATTCCTGACAAATTCTACAACCTCACATTCACAATCGGAGATGCAAAGAATGCTTGCCATGGATCAATGATGGTTGAGGCATTTGCTGCCAAGGAAACTGTCAAAGTTCCCTACGTCTCACAGGGAAAAGGTGGATACAAGACTGCAATTTTGAGGTTCCAGGCAATTTCAGCTAGGACAAGGATTACATTTTACAGTGCATACTATCACAATAAGCAGCACGATTATGGTCACATGTGTGGCCCTGTCTTGGATGATGTCAGTGTGTTTCCTACTCACTAATAAGATCTTCAATGCTTATCCAATATTGCCGTGAGTAATATCTTGGGTAATTAGAGAGGTTTGTAATTGTCTATGAGAGAGTTTATTGCACAGAAATGGGTGTTTAAACCTTCTTTAACAGAAACAAATAAAAGTAAAGCTACTGTATGGTATAAACTCGAGCAATTTACTTTCAATGATTGTATATATGTCTGTGATAACATGTTTTTAATTCCTGTTATTTTGTTTAACCAAATGACAAATAAGGCATTTTCTTGAACGCAATACTCTCCTCAATGCACATGGCATTGGATCTATAGCATGTGATTTCATCATCTACAAGGCTTCACTAAGAAAAATCAAACAGCATCCGGTTGAACTCACTGTCCGTATATAGTTGTTTGAATCATGGTGGGTTCTGGATGCTGCAATATTCAAGTCGATCTTTTTCAACTAATTTGAAAGTTCTGCTACTGTTTTGCAACACTTTTCAGTAATCCATTACAAAAAATCTATGTTCAACTAACGTAGGGCATTGTGGACAGCACCATTTTGTTGCAAAAGAAGCATTCTTCGGCTATGTCTCTCTTTACTGTGGACGGTCAGAAGCGTACCAGAATTCTGCAGTTCCAAGTTCCAACCTCTGAACTAGTTCATGGAAAACTAACCGTTATGGACATTCCTATGTACTGATTGCCACCCTTTAGCTTTGCATTAGGATGCCAAAATAAGCACTTGCGCAGCTCTATAATATACAGTGAAAGAAAGCATGTCGACAACGAAAGTAGAATATTGTTTGGTGTATGATGAAGAGTTGTCCACCGTGGTGAGTAAATTCTTTTGCTGTCACGACTCACGAGTCAATCACTCTAGACCTCGTTTTTTCAAACAAAATGGAAAGGCAAAGTGTCTATCTACCTTTTTTGTCTTCTACGCCTCGAGCATGTGCTCGTAGAAAAATGAGAGTAAGGTGTGTCCCCTGTCCAAAAGTCATGGGGCTCTACCAAATTAAAAAAAAATGGAAAGGGGACGGCAGTTTATTTGTACCAGCTCCTGAATCTACTTTTTGAAACTAAAGAACTAGATTTCCGCGTGAACAGTACTGGGCCAAGATAGAAATTGCAAGGTACATCAAGTACTCCTTCACAAAAGGGAAAGCAAGGTGCTTTTTTTAGTCAAATTACCGCACCAAACTTAAAAATGGAGGGTTATGACACATTTAGTGAAATGATATAATTTGATATTTTCGTGCTTTTAAAGCATGATATGTACTTAAATATTATACTTTTGAAACGTGACAGCTACATTATACATTTCACAAGTGCCATATTAATTAAAATTTAAAAAAAGTAGATTGAACACAAATGTTGTCTCTCTCTAACAAAAAATAAATATTATCACCCTCACTTCTCTCTTAAAAAACTTGTTAAACATTTAAATTTTACCTTTAAATCAATTAAAAATCAAACTCATCTTAGTTTTTAAGTATCTTTTGATGTTTTTATGTTGAAAACTCACCGATCCATTTGTTGTCGTCGCCACCTCATCCATTCTTGTAGTTTTATAAGCAAGGTAAACATATTATATTGATATTAATTTGTATTTGGTTTGATTGAAATCAAATAATTATTTAGGTTGAATTTAGGGTTTGTGGTAAATTTAAGATTTGTTGAATCAATGATAAATTAGTTAAAAATACATTCAATTAGAGTTTATTTGATATAGTTGAACATGAAAATAAGTTGAATTAATGATGAATTAATTATGTGTTGCATTTAATTTAGGTTAAGTTGCCAAATTAGGGATTTTATGTATATTGTTGGAATTGACTAATAATGTAGTTAAATACGCACACACGTTCATGAAATAGAGCATAAATGTGGCGGTTTACATGTTTCATTGAATTGTTGATAAGTTGATTATTTTATTATTTTATTGGAATTAAATTAATTTGCTAAGAATTTGTGTTTGATTTAATGCAATCGAGCATTAAAAATATCAATTGATAATATATCATGAATTATGTTTAATTTTTTGTTAAGTTTGCTTTAATGTTAAATTTTAGAAATTTAATTGAATTTGCTATGAATTTTTCTAATTAGAGTTGAAGGAATGCAATTTAGTTAAAATTATGTTAAAATGACTAGAATCCAATTTTTTTTACAGAAAGTCTAATAGCATATATTTTTTTTATTAACGTGGGTGTCCGGGTCAGCTTGCACACACCTCAACTAATCTCACGGGTCCTGAAATTAATGACCATGTAGCCTCCAGTGGCTCTGAGGGGACTCGAACTCGTGACTATTGGAGAGCAAACCCAAGGTCTGACCAGTTGAGCTACCCCTCAGGGTTCTAGTAGCATATTTATGTTATGTCATTATAGTGGTAATATATTTTGAGATGGTCGAGCTACATTGCTTGAATTGGGTAATGTGACAGTTCAACTATAAACAACACATTCCATTCGATATCAATATGACTGATGTTTTGCACGCCATTACTTGTAGAGGTAAAAATAATGATCACGACTAGTTAGGCAGGTATGGTGCTTATATAACAATGTGATGCATAGAGGAATGAGATATTTACAGAGATGCATCATGTGATTACTAACGAAAAGTATATGATTTGGTATATGAGTATAATGCAAAAAATCATTACTCTAGATCTCAAGCAGGTTCCTCCACCTGGATATATGCAGTACAAGCAATATGCTCAACGGATGCAACATCACATAAGTCATAAAGTTTTTTTTATGATTAATATATGTTAACCGTTGAGTTTTATGTATTTATCTTTTAATCTAACATTAATATTTTATTAATATTATGTTGGTTTCTTGCTACATGAGGGTAGTGAGGCCTCATCTTATCTTCTTAGTACTGACGAAGAAAGCAAAATTCACATTGTAGCATCCAAGGTGTTAAATGTTTGTCGCACTGGACTTGAAACCTTTGAAGAAAGACTAACTCTTAATGATGTCATGGTAGAGAACGAGGACACTTAAGCAAGAGCTGGATCTGGTCATGCTACTAATGAGTTCGGATCATCTAGTAGACGACGTAGATGTAGATAGATAGATGACTTATATTTATATATTCTATGATTCCTTGAATAGTGTATTATTGAATTATTTTATATTTGTTTTGCGTGTCTGTGTTCTTGAGGCTACTTGTGATTATGGAATATGATAATATGTTGGGTTTAGATAGAATTTATTGATTGCATTTATGGTGTTTTTTTTTTTTTGCAGGTTTTTTAAGCGAGATAAAATTTTAGGTATAGTTTCTATATAGAAGAAACCCTGTCTAAATTTTGATAAAATTACAAATATTTTAACTCTCTAAAATCATAAAATAAATAAAATTTCAAATTAATAAAAATTATGATTTTATAATTTTTTTCGGATTTAAAACACGAAAATGACTTGAAACGTTACAGTAGCCAAAACATCAAATGTCAAGAAAACATTGTGATTCTGAAACGCAATATATATCAAATATCATGTTTTTAAACTATGATATTATTAAAAGATATTTTTAAACAGTATTATTTCACCCAAAAAAAATTCATTTTATATTATATCAGTATTTAATTATATTCCGATTTATCCAATCAAGGTACGCTTTACACAAGACCGAGTAGATGCGGATCTTGATAAAAGTTGTCCTCTATAAATTATTGCATGCAAACTGCACTGTACATGATTCAATGTTGTTGGCTAATGGCCAAAAGCTTACTGCAAGGCAAGGGTATAGTTAGTAGAAGAAAAATATCAAAATAACGAAGTTACAGTGGAAAAAAGTTTCTAATTTGTCTCTTAGATTATTATTTTTTAAAATCTGACTACAATATTGTATGACATAAAGTAGTGTGTAACAATTAGCTAGTCAGAATTTTATATACTAGATTGAAAAATGAAGATGATTAAATAAATTATTTAATCAAGTTGTCTAACCCAAAATAGTCATAATTTTTTATTTAACTCTTCAATCGAGTTTGAATTTTATTGATGATTTCCCAGCAGAAAATTAGATTCGATATCAAACGGTCAGGAGGGTAGCAATCCAAAATGGCTAGCTAGAAATTGTTGACGGATGAAGATTCCTTGGCTATTTCGCATTCCTCCATAAATGAGCCTCGTGCATGGATCTCACGACAGGTGAGCCAGGCTACTCGAGTTTGATTTTTCGAGAAGTGATTCCGAAGAAAAAATAAAGTGAAATTCCTCGGGCATATGCTAGCAGACAACGAAGGCAGTTTGAAAGAAGCTTTGTCAAAAATATATGAATTTATATCGTATCTTCACAGATTGGAAAAACAAGTACAAATAGAAACATTCAAAGGAACAGAATCAAACAAGAAAAAAAGGTAAGAAACATTCGAGAGTAAAATGACTGAAGTTTGTCTTTTATCTGCATCGGTTTCAAAAGTTTTAAGCGCCCATTTCAGTGTTACAGATTTTTTGTTAAGAGTCTATTGCAAGACTTTAATTATCTCAAAAATTACTTATGATCACATGCATTTGGTAAACATCAAACGAATCTCTCCTTATTAGTGAGTAGGAAACACCCTAACATCATCCAAGACGGGGCCACACATGTGACCATAATCATGTAACTTGGTGTGATAATATGCACTGTAAAATGTAATCCTCGTCCTAGCTGAAATTGCTCGGAACCTCAAAGTTGCAGTCTTGTATCCACCTTTTCCCTGTGAAACGTAGGGAACTTTGAGGGTTTCCCTGGCAGCAAATGCCTCAACCATCATTGACCCATGGCAAGCGTTCTTTGCATCTCCGATTGTGAATGTGAGGTTGTAGAATTTGTTAGGAATTGTCCTGATGACTTGTGCTATGGCACTCTCTCTCCCTGCTACCATTTCAATCGCTGCAAACCCTGTGGGGACAAAGAAGTGCTTGTTGTCGATGTATTTTACTGGTTTGAGGGATTCGATGATCCAGCCAGGGAGTGGTGAAATTAGATCTTGTTGCCTGGTAGGGAGCAAGATCCCAGTTGAGAAGTTCTTGAACACATGCGGACCAACTTCAAAGCCACCATTTTTCACTAGGTTGTCTGAATAGAAAGAAATTTTTTTTAAAAAAAAAAAATTTGGATTAGGTTGTCTACAGAGCACAGAAACCAACATAAACTTCAGCTATTATAAAGGATCCTGAAAAAAAAATTCAGGACTTTACCTTTACTATACTTCAGAGGTAACATCTCCTTGATTGCAATAGCATCCAAAAGAGGTCCGCAAGTGGGGTCTTCTTGGATGCCAGGGTTATGAAATGTGACCTTGACAGCTTTAGAAGTAGCCTTCCAAGCCAAGGCATAAGTGTCACCCCCATTACTGCTATACAGGGTTTGAAGAGGAAGGTCACTTGACTGGCCAGGGACCGAGACCCTTAGCACCTCATCTTGAGCACAGGTTCTAGTGGCTCCAAACGTGAGTGCATAAATTGAGCCTGGTTTGACAGTAAGAGTTTGAGAGATAGATGCCTCGTTGCCTAGCCTCACTGCATGGACCCCACGAGGAATGGCTAGGTAGAAGCCGCCTGGTTGTGGCCCGCCTGAGACATATTCTACTATGCCACTGATTTCCCATTTCGGGAGCGAGTATTTTCCTATTATCGCTCTTTTCTTGAGATTTGATTTTGCTGGTGCTTGCTCAAAGTTCCCATTTTCAACAAGTCCTGCAAAAATTTGCCCATATCAATAAATGTCAAGAAGCAGCTACACACACACACACACCCCATAAAACAGCCTTGCTAAACCATTGAACCTTTTAATTTGGAACATTAGCCTTAGCTAGGCAAGTGTTACAACTAGCACTATTTCGTCTGAAAGATCACATGAAAAATATTGAACACAAACGAGTAATCAAGAAAGGTGAATGTTTACCATCAAGAGGACGAGGTGGGATAGCAGCATGAGCTGAGCCTTGGCAAAATGAGAGAATGATTGCAAAGCATAGAGCGAGAAACAAAGCCATTGTATTTTTCTTGTCAAGAAGCAATTAGAAGTGGCTCTCTAAATAGGGCAAGAAAGTTCCCTAGCGGCTCAAAGTTTTTTTTTGGCTAAACCACTTGTATATTTTAGTATACAAATCCGACACAAACGTGGATACAACGAAGGTAGGGAAAGAAAGTAACAAGCCACGTTAAAGAAGCACCAAATTAGGCGTGAGTTATGTTTGGCTGTCCTTCGATTTTCAAAATCTAAGTCCCGGTTTTCCTAGCAGCTTCTTCTTCATTGGTTGCCGTGACTCGCACTCCTTTTAGACTTATATATGATATTGATTACTTTGTGTTTATGTTTCCATAAAAAGAAATCGCTGGAAAGTCTTTTATTTACATATATTAATAAAAAGTAAATATTTTTATATATTATTAATAAAATAACAAGTACGGTAAGTTTTTTTAAAAAAAAAATTTATATATCTATAAATATAGAGAAATTATTATAAATAATTATTTTAGACGAAAAAGCATAACAGTTTATTATGTTTTTAATATTTATATTATAGAGAATTGTTTAGAATCAAATTAGAATTTAGTAATACTTCAATATTTTGGTTTTAATATATTTATTAAATTCACCTGTTACCCTAAACTTGACTAATTATTAAATCTAAATACCTTGAATTTGATATATTTATCATACTTATATTATCTCGAACTTAAATATTAAGTTCAAACATCTTAGATATATTATATTTACTAAACCTCTATTTGATGTAATAAGATATATTATAAAAATCTTACCATTAAGTTAACTGGTGTCACATGCAAGAGATTAAATATTAAACCAAGGAGGTACCAATTTCGTACGCGGTTGACTTGAATTGAACGTGCATATGCTAATTAACAGATGGGATCTGTCCTCAACATTGAATTTATCTTGATGGACAGATAGTAAAAATGTCTGTCTTGATTTCTGGACCGAACACAGAAGTGCTTGTGCTGTGTGAAATTAATGTAACTTCATGTGTTTTAGCTTTTCTATCGGTTATGGGTCGGTGCTTGAAACCATAAATAAATTAGAAAAAGGCATTGTTTGCTTCTTCTTCTTTTGGTTTCTCCCTCACGCGCCAGAGGTTTGTGTATAAATTTTTCTCAATATTAATTCTAAGTTTGAAATTAGAAAATGAAATTAAAAAAAAAAAAGAGTAGATGTTCTTGACCACTAAATTTGTACCTGAAAAAACTTGCTAAGTTGTAGCGATATCCCTTGTTTTCACTACAATCTTCAACTGCGGGATTTTGTGGGGTGTGGTGCTTGAAATAATTGTTGTGGTTAATTTTATTTTTTTATATACTTTCAGGAGACTGAGATTATTGCTTGGTAATATTTTTAATAATTAATTTAAGTTATTTTTTATTCTTGATTTGAAAATAAATTACAGGTATATTCAGTTAAAAATAACTTTGACTTAAATAAAATTTGTTATGAAATTGAGTTAGAATTTCTATTTAATTGAAATTTGAAATTCTTAGCGTCTTAGAGCCTTGAATTGGGCTGGACACGAAAAAAATAAAACTTGAAGTTAGCCCACTGAAATTCATCTCGCTTTGATGCATGAAAACAAATATACTAGCTCGTGAATCTTGTGCTCTACCAACCCGCATGAGTTTTTTAAAGACAATATTAGGCCCCGCAAAGCTGAACTTCGACTTAGCTCTAGGCTTTTATACAAAGGCTTTGCCCATTCTAGATTATCCCTTTTTGCATCTCATGGTTCCTGTTTTCAATCAAGAGGTTATTTGATTTCACATTTTAAAAATGCTTTTAAAAAAATTAAAAAAAATTTATTTGTTTTATTTTAAATTAATAATTTTTTAGTGTTTTTAAATTATTTTAATACGTTGATTTCAAAAATAATTTTTAAAAAATAAAAAAATTATTTTGATACATTTCTAAATAAAAAAACACTTTGAAAAGCAACCGCAATAACACTCTCAAGCTCTAAACCCATCTCACCAGACCAAGTTACAAGAGTTAATTTGAATCAATAAAAATAATATTATTTTTTAATTTTTTAAAAAAATTAAAATAATACTATTTCTTATAAAAAAAACAAATTAAATTTTGACTATTCATTCAATTCAATAATGTCATATCAATTTTCACCTAATGTAATCTTATTTAGGTTCGAGATTAATAAGTTAGTTAATAGAGTTTAGATATTGGTTGCATAGTAGAGATTGTTTTCTATTATGCTTTTTACTATATTAAAAAAAAATATTTTAAAAATTTTATTTTTAACATTAATATGCAAAACAATTAAAGAATATAAAAAAATTATTTTTTTTAAAAAAAAGGTTTAATCGCATAAACTCAATAAGATTCGTTTTCAATTTCAATCATGAAAAACAATCCGGAACACCGAAAAAACGAGAGACAAGACAGTAGGCAATTGAGTAGATTGAAAGATGGATTTGCAGGCAGAGAGACTTTTATAGCGTATTGAGTACTTTGATGGCATATGGTCAAATGGGAAAGAGGAGTTTCAACTGCCGGTGTGTCTGTAAAGTATACTATTATATGCACTGACTTTTTTTCTTTTTTGCCTGCCACCCACAGCCCGCACTTTCTCATGCTGCTGTTAGGAAATTGCTTTTCCATCTCTTCTCTGCTTCCTGCCTTCATTTTCATCTTATTTTTCTCGTATCATTTCCCTTTCGCGCCTAACATCATGTTTATAGTTGTGTTCACACTGAAGATTTAATAAAAATTGATTTTTTTTTATTTTTTTGTGTTTTTAATTTTTTTATATTATTTTAATATATTTTTAAACGAAAAGAAAAAAAAATTATTATAACACTTTCAAACACCCTTTAAATATAAACTGTCAAAAAATCATCTCAACCCAATGACTTAAGTTTTTAGATGAGATTCTATGATATGATTTATATTATTCTCTAACACATCCCTTTAAGTGAAAGTTCTTTAGACTTGAAACTTGCACAAACTCGTATTACCTTGTGCTTGATTTTTATCGAATAAATGAGAGTGGTGAAATTCAAACTCGTGATTACTTGGTCATTAAGTCTCTGATATCATGTCAAATAATCATCTCAACTCAATAGCTTAAACTTAAACTTTTAGGTTAAGTCTTAGGATATGATTTATAATATTCTCTAACATAGAAAAAAAAAAAAATTGTCTTGCCCTTTTCATTTGTTGAGGTCAAAAACTATTCCATCTCTTACACGATAAATAATTTATTTTAATCTCTTAGTGAATTGATTTGTTGATATTATGTATCACATTAAATTCTAATCCAGGGATGGATATAATAAAATCTCTTGTGAATTCACCACTTGTTTAAATATAGAAAATCACATGCACTTAAAAAATATATTATTCTAACTGTTTACACTTTGTATAATTTTGTCTTAATTGAACTCCAGTGGATATTAGTCAAAATTCGAATAAAATATTTTCCCAAATAATTAAAATCTGCAGAATTTGATGCATTTTCTGCTGTGTGCACTGAATACAATATTATGAAAAGCAGGGATGCCAACAATTCAGTGAAGATGGGCTGCGGGGTCGCTTCAGTCTTTTTGACACCGACCTAGCCGTCCCCTACTGTTGTTAATTTGTTATTGTTTATCTTTTCTTAAAATATTTAAAGCCTCTCTAAAATATTGACATGTGTGAACTAAATAAAAGTACATGCCCTTGTATTTTATTCTTTTATTATGTGTGTTTTTGCTATTTTTATTGAATAAAATACTATTTTTATAGTAACCATATGGTGAGTTGATTCTGATTTTTTACTTAATTATATCAATTTAATTTTCTTTTATTTTTATTGAAATGAGTTAGTTTAAACTTCAAATTACTCAAATCATATATTAATTTATCTGGTCAGATCTGGTTTTAAAACATTATCGGATAAAATCTTACCAGAATTAAAAAAAAAGAGCACTTGATTTTAAATAAAACATAATTAAAAGTTATCATGTATAAAAATCAAGAAGGGTTAGAAAAATAAATACTTGATTTTAATTTTCTTTTATTTTTTATTGAAATTGGTTGGTTTAGACTTCAACTCACTCAAATCATATATCAACCTATCTGGTTGGATCTGGTTATAAAATCTTGCAAGGATTGAGGAAAAAAAAATCTTGATTTTAAATGAAACATAATTAAAAGTTATCATGATTTAAAATTTAAAAAGTTAATTATTTAACAAGTTGAGGTTAAGAAAAGATAGCATCTATTTGGTAGTTTTGGAAACAATTTCCAAAGAAAAAAATACGTGAAAACAAGAGAATAATAATTGTTAATCCCCTGGTAACTCCATATATATACATAATGATCCAATAAGAGTATGAGGTTGGGGCATATAACTCCACCAGAAAACTTGATGTGCCAAGTACCGATCAATGAATAAAGACAGGGCGGTGTGCCTGAATTTGATCTTGAAAGTTGATTTGGTTGTTAATTACCATAGGTATTGTTTTACATTTTAAATAACATTTCTTTAATAAAAACATCCATGAGTTAACAAATATATATGGCCAAATATTAAAAATATAAAAAGCAAACTAGAACACATATTAATCGATTTAAAAATATAAAAAGCAAAATAAAAACACGGTTTTTTTTTATCTGGGTTCGGTTTAATTTTTTCAGTTTTAGACTTGTAAAACCAAAACCGAACCAAACTAGTCGGTTTTTTAAAAATTTTAATCGATTTAATCGGTTTTTTTTTCACGGTTCTAGTTTTTTAGTTATTTTTTTCAATTTTTTTGATTTAATTGATTTTTCAGTTTTTTTGTTCACCCATAAAGAGTATGGTATTTTGAGTACCAAAACACATATTTAAATTCAGTAAACAACAACAACAATAACAACAAATCCAAACACATCATGGTATAATTATCATAAACACCAACTTGTTACTCAATTAATATACAAGATTATTAATTTTGTTTCAAAAGATTTTTTTCTCCAATTATATCCTAAAAAATGCATAAATTTACAATCAAATTTCTTCATCGAGAATCGCTATAGTGGAAGACCAATTTAAGTTCTTCTCAATAAATGAATTAACGCTCACACCGCACTTATGTAACACGTGAAATTATTATGAACTCTATCAACAAAAGTTGGTGGGGGAATCCAAATGGAGAAAAAAATAATTTGAAAATTTGATTGACAATTGTTACATAGTTGGGAGATTAATTTGAGTTTATTTCTTTCTCTCATCGGTTCTATTATTTATTTAATTAAGTGTTATTAAATTTTGTTTAGTTTAACTAGTTAATTTAATGATATAATTTTTACTAGGATTGGTAAGGTTTGATTTTAAAAAATTATTTAAAACAAGATCATTTTAAATTTTTTTTAATAGTAAAACCGTGTTGTCTGGACTATCCACTTTGAGTTATAAGTTAAGCGATATTTGTGGTGAGTTTAATAACAAAAGAGAAAAATGAAAGGTTGGTACTCGTGTATTTTAGATTTCGTTTATTTATCTTATTTAAAGGTGTTTTTCTTAAAATAAATTTTATTTTTATTTTAAATAATTTTTTTTTGTATTTTTATACTATTTTAATATGCTGATATAAAAAATAATTTTTAAAAATTAAAAAATATATATTATTTTAATATATTTTCAAACTAAAAATACATGTCTAACAAATTCACAAACATACCAATCGGTAGAGTAGATGAAACACAACTATCTAACAAGAATACCTGGGCATGTTTTCTGTCACACGCAAGATTAAAGATTGTACACTGACTGACTATTGCTGAGGAAAAATATTGAAAAACGATTACATAAAAAGGCCTTTTCATTAGTATAATAGACAAAAGCAAATCAATTACATCATGTGACCTCGACCATACTATTTTATTTTATTTTATTTTATTTTTTATAAGGTTTTCCTTCTGCCTGCGTTGCCTTGCATGAGCTGGCTTCTTTTTTTTGCAGCCTTATGATCCAATAACTCTCTTTTTCTTGCAAAAAAAAATAAAATTCTTATGACTTCACATGTAAGCCTATTTAAAAGTATATTTACGATTTTTTTTTTTAAGTATATTCTACTTAGAAATATATTAAAATAATATTTTTTATTTTTTTTAAATTATTCTTGATATTAGCGTATCAAATGATCTAAAAATATCAAAAAAATATTAATTTAAAGTAAAAAAAAAATAAAAAAATAAAATTTTTTCAAAAACGTTTTTAAAACACAAAAACAAACTAGACCTAATAGGAAATAGAAGCTGAAATGGATGGATTGTGTATATAATTCCCTTTTTTTAAAAAAAACCATTAAGTTTTTTTTTAAAAGATAAAATCACCTAATTTTAATTAATACGTATAAAAATGAAAAGTGACTTGGGGAAGAATTAATAATATTGGATAATCTTTTTATCCTTCTCGCACGACATATTCTTTTGAGTGTCCTATAGCTAGTGCTCCACCATAACACCATTTTCGCTGTCATTCTTGGCCATGATGTCTCCCATTTATGTTCTGAGATGAGATGGTGTTTAAAAATATAGTAATAATTATTTTTTAAAATGAATTTTGTTAAAATAATATTTTTATTTTTAAAATTTTAATTTTAATATCACCAAATCAAAATAATCTAAAAATACATAAAAAATAATTAAATAAATAAATTTTAACAAAAACATATTGAAATTCACTCCCGAACTGAACCACCAAAAACCCTTTATTTTAAGCCTTCTCAAGATCCAACGAACACATGAAATCTCATTACTTGTATTGAGGTATATTTTGCCCATGAATTCAAATGTTCACTCTTGATTCAGAATGTCCAAATATAACTTGTCTTGATCAATGTATTTTTTAATGTAAAAAGCTTTTAAAATTTAAAATTTACGCAAACTCGTGCATTATTTTTAAGTTTTACTTCTTTGGCCATTCAAATTATGATACTATATGTATATAAAAAATTATTTTAATTTAAAAGTTTAAGGTGTTAATATATAACCTATATTATTTTATAACATCAGGTTACTTATTTGGTGAAATAATTAACCATGTTTCCTTCTTGCTTGAATAAAAAGAATCAAGTCACTTTCACGAGAGACCATACTCCTCGAGGGCTAAAAACTGGATTGCTTTAAGAATCTATTTTTGTCTGCAAATAAATTATTTTAAAATAAAATCATTGGGTGAATTCAGAACAACCTTGAGGCTTGGCACCAGCAATCTTCGATTGCTCTAACTTCTAGTGTTGGGTCAATTTACTTGAACTGCCAACCCAAACCCACTTGTCAGTTGTTTGTTTATGATTATTATATATATATATATATATATATATATATATATATATATATATATATATATATTCATTCCTATATATGTTGGGATCCAACAATCATTGCTTGAACCTACTGGACACCTTATCAATGCCACCTAATTAAAATCTCATTAGTCCATTTCATGGTTTCTTGGCCTCGTAAATTCTCTTCCATGCCATCATCAGATTCACTGCCTATAGTAGAAATTCTGTAAACTGTGCTGCAGATGTTAAGTTAAACATGCTCGAAATTAATCTTTATCCTTTTTTAAAAAAAAAAATTAGCTGAGGGTCAGGGCCCAACTAATCCTAGGATGCATAAACTCTCGGGGAGGAGTTTTCTATATTAATAGAATATTTGGAAGTGTAATTATGATTGTTTTTTAAATGTTTTTTTGTATTAAAATACAGTTTTTTATTTAAAAAAATTATTTTTATCATTAGTACATCAAAATGATTTAAAAACATCTAAAAACTATTAATTTGAAGCAAAGAAAAAAATAAAAAAATTAATTTTTTTTTAAATCTTTTAAAATACAAAAATAAACAGAGTTTTCATATGCTTTTCTCACATTTAATGGCTCCATGAAATTATTTGCAGTTGATAAAAGTCGAACTTGAGATCTTGGATGGTCACTATGTTTTGAGGGAAAAAAATGCTTTCATTTTTTTTTTGAATTGTTTTAATATGTTAATATAAAAAATAAAATTTAAAAATTATTTTAATACATTTCTAAAATATATTATTTTAATATATTAAAAAAAACATTTTAAAAAATAATTTTTATGACTCTTGAAAACAACTACTTATTCACTCCATCTCGCCTATGCTTAAGGCTTTTGAATCGTACTAGTTGGCCATAAATTCCAGATATAAATCTTCTCAGCGAGAAATTTGTTCCATTCATTTACAAATGAATATTGGCACTGTTGGGAGGCTATTCTCCTTCTCCTCATTTAACTGTATCAATCTTTAAAGTCTCGTGTAGAAATATATGGTGTTTTTTCATCGGCTGAATTGTACGGAACTCCTGAACTATGAGAAATTTCATGGTGGTAGATAGGAATCATGTGAAGGTTGGTTGGCAAAATTTTAATGAAAAAAAGTCACAAATAAGTTATTTCATTCGCAATCAAACAATAATTCTATTACACCTCCTTCGCTGTTTATATAAAAAGCAAAACAAGTGCTTTTCTTTTTTTTTCTTTTAATTTTATCATTTTCCCTCAATTTTGTTTTTATAATTTTTGAATGCTAGCCCGAGTTATCTTTGAATCATCCAAGTTGGGTAGGTTATATCAAGTTAACTTTAATATGATTTAATTTTAAAATTAAGTTAGACAATGAAACGGTCGAGATTTTTTTCCTGTTAGTTTTATTATTTTTTTCTCAATTTTATCATCAGATATTTTTTAGCGGTCTATTGAGTTATATTTAGACCGGCCAAATCGACATATTATTTTTAGATATAACGAGGTTTACAATCATGCAATTTATTGCCGGTTAGATTAAAAAAAATTAAACATAAAGTTCAAACTTAAAACTTCCTAATCTAACTTCCTGAGTTTAAAATTAAATTGAATAAGAGTAGCTTCAACGTGATCTAGTAGACTTGATTGATCCAAAAGAAATCTAGTCGACTGATAAGAAAAGTATGAGG
The DNA here is from genome assembly GCF_951802175.1 of Populus nigra. Lineage (NCBI taxonomy): Eukaryota > Viridiplantae > Streptophyta > Magnoliopsida > Malpighiales > Salicaceae > Populus > Populus nigra. The sequence goes on from NC_084854.1 coordinate 23,506,910, forward strand.
AGAAATTAAAAAAATGATGAAATTAATATAAAAATCCTCATAACCCAACTCCTTATCTAGTGCTAATTTAAAATTAAATCACTTGAAAGTTGCTATGTTGTGACATAGTTGCCTTGGGTAGTCCAAAGGCAAGCTAGTAAAAAAAATATGAGTTCAAAATTAAGAAAAAAATATGATGAAATTGATATAAAAAAGACCTCTCAATTGAACTTCCTGCTTTGTTTGAGTTTAAAAATAAACCATGTAGAAGTTAACTCAATATGATCCAACTAACTTAGTTAATTTAAAAATAACTCGAACAACTGTTTAAAAAAATATAATAATGAAATTAAAAAAAATATTAATAAAAACAGGGGTTGAATTAAAAAATAAAAAGTGGAGATTGGTTGTGAATATAAATAATAAGGCTCCCTAATAATTCTCATTTATTTTAGTATAGAATTAAATACTATTTTTATTAACAAATACTAAAAGACGTGGGGAAAATATTGTTCCCCATGTCATTACATACACAAAGATAAATCATACTGGATTGCTAGAGTGATTTGTTTTTTTATCTCTCTTTTTTTTTTCAATTCCACTTTTTATATGCATGAATTGATGGTCAATTATAACATCTTTATTTAGGAATGGCAAGGTTCAAAGAAAGATGACCAAACTATAAAGGCGGGTGAAAATGAGTGGTTGCTTCAAACTTGGGACAAAACGTTCACTTTGATCCTCAAACCTTTTAAATTATAAAGTTTTAGTTCCTCAAAATTCATATAATTCAATTGTAGTTCAAAACTTCATTTTACTTATTTTTGTTCCTTGGTTTGAGAGATGATAGAGAAAGTAGTCAGATTCTAGTGATAAAGAGAAAATGTTGCTGGATTTTGGTGGTAAAGAGATAAAGTTTCAGTTAACATCGATTTCGCTTATGAAAATTGACTATTTTAGTGTCAATGAGATTTTTTTTACGAGGGAGTTTAGCTTGGGTGTTATTTTTTCATAATATTGTCTAAAATGATAGATTTGAGCTTGAAAATAATTTTGGTTCCGGGTTGATTTTGAATTTCTAACTTGATTTTTTGGTTATTTCAGGCCATGTATATGTTTTTCATGGTGTCTAGGGTGTTTTTATGTCTTTTTGGTGTCAAAACATGGTTAATGATGGTTTTTTAAGGTGAAACACCTCAATCCTGACTTTTCAGTTACTAGAGATCATCAAAATCTAGGTAGGGCATGTCATGTGTCGATTGTTTTTATCTTTTAAAGAAATCAAGGGATAGACAATAGGTAGTCCACCCCATATAAAATGAAAAAAATAATTAAAGAGGCTCAAGCATGTAGGTTGCTCTATGCACGCTCGTCTAAGCCTTTAAAAGCCTAGGTGTGATGTGCCAACATGCCCGAACGGTCAAGCATTTTTTAATTTGTTATTTTTTAAAAAAATTGTTTGTACCAATTTGATCCATAATAATATGATTTTTTTTGGTTTTTATTGTTTTTTTTTTAATTTTTTTTGATTATTAATTAGATAATATAATTTGTTTTAGTTTGATTTTTTTTTAATTTATAACGATCTCAAAAAAAATCTGTTCCAAGGCATTTTTCAAAAAATCTCATGCATTAAATGAGTGACCTCATCGAAATATCTGTGATTTTAAAATCATGAATTCATGAAATATTTTTAATTAAATAACCATTAATCTTTTTTTAAAAGAGAAAAATACAATACATGGCAAGTTATAATGTTGTCAAATGATATTGGATATTGTTTAATAAAATAGACATAAATTATGGAGATTAAAGAGACATATCATTATATATTATATTTTAATAAAATAAAAACTTATTATAAATCTATTTTAAATACATAATTTATTTTATATTTCTGTTTTTATTTTTCTAATTAAACATGGAGATATTAATCAAATATAACCGTACTATTTTTAAACAAAATCTTAAATAAACCATTACTAATTTTATCACAAATCCTCGAAAAAAGTTTTCAAGAAAAAGATTTCCAAATTATATTTAATAAATTACATCGCTCAAAAATCTAAAAAGCAAAAGGCTTGTTTTGCTGACAAGTTAAAGAAAAAACAATATATCAAGAAAGTCTTAAAAAAAAAACACAAAACAAAAAAAAAAATCCAACTAAGCAATCAGAAAAGGAGAAAAGGAGCCAACATGGCCGGTGCCATCGTCCTTCGCGGATTTTTTTTTAGCCTTCTAAATTCTACCAGTCTCTCTCTCTCTCTCTCTCTCCATTGCCATCTCTCTCTTCTCTGCAACAAAAGGAAAAAAAAACAAAAAAACTTTCATTGTAATTTCTTTTTTAAACTCGTAGTTTTTCTTTCTTTCTTTCTTTCAATTTATCTGAAGAAACTTTATAAATGTCTGAAAAAGAAAAATAGTAATAAAATAAAGTTATAAGACAGGCAGGGAGAAAGAAACCAAATCCCCACAAATAGCAATAATTCACTTCTCTTTTCTTTTTCGTTTCTCCCTTTTCACAGTATATCTCTCTTTATTGCCAGCTCCCCCCCCTATTTCTAGCTCTCTCTCTCTCTCTCTCTAACCATCTCTGCGTTTGCGCATGCTCATCTTTTTGACGCAGAAATTTCCGGGTACGTGCGTATATTCTTTGACAGAAAGATGGACTCTGATTGTTTCTTTTTTTTTAAAAAGAAAATTATGGAATTCTGTTAGATCCCTTGTGATTTCGCATTTTATTTTATGTTTTATGATCTGGGTTTTCGTGATCTTGTTCAAATATTGGTGGGTTTCGTTTCTGTTGATGATCTCAGCTTTGATCTGATTGTAAGTTGGATTTTTTCTTGTTTTGTCTGTTTGTTGTTCTTTTGTTTTTTTGTTTGATGATCTTTCAATTTTGTTTCCTTGTATTGATTTGATTTTTTTCGATGCTTAATAGTTGATGATGATCATGTTTGTGCAACTATTTTTTTCATTTAGAAATGTTTTGATTAACTTGAGAGCATCATGATGATCTTAATCAAATATATTGGTCAATGGATAATCGATGGTTGATTGAGAAAAATCCCGGGTTTGTTATCAAATGATGTTTGCTTTTGATAGAAAACGACTAGATCATTGATTGATAAGGTTTGTGCTTTATAGTACGGCGATTCAAACTGCAGGCATTTGGTTATCGTATAGTGGATGGTGGAATGATTTGCTAAGACTGGTAGGGGTGTCATCTTTTGGAGATAGTTGCTGATCGAGGGTCTTATAGTTTTTGTTGTGATTCTATGTGAATATCTCTGATAGCGGTTGCTTAAGAATCAAAACAACCAGGGAACATCGTAGGTTGTTAGTGGATAGTATGAAAATGCTCTATATGTAGTTTTAAGAATCGGTCAGTTACAGAACTATCTGAAAACAGATGAAAGTGTGTATAAGAGAAGTGTGATTATTGCTGTTACTAGAAGGTTGATTGAAGATCCCCCAGAACTTGTGCTGACTTTGTTTTGATGCTTACGCTTTCAAGTAGAGATTGCACGGGGAGAAAAAGGTTATAGACAAGTTGAATTGATGGTCATGGTCCTTGTACAAAAGTAGTAGTTCCATGTTTTGGGTGTAACATGCAATGAGCCTGGTCAGGAAGTTTGAATTTGTCGATAACTTCTCACAGTTCATGCACTGTGAATATTGATTAATTCTGGACCAGCATTTGCAGATTTCTTAGAAGAAGAATTACAATTTCTGGTCTGAGATTATGAATAATACGTGATGCTAGGATAATAGCCACATGGTTTCTCATATCATATCTGGTAATTCAAAGTGGGTAGATGACTATCGTATGTGAAGGGCAGTGGGAAATGTAGCTCTGGATGTTGAGGGTATGGAATCTAAGGATTTTCAAGGATTATATAATGGGGGTTCTATTCATTTAATTCCTAATACTAACATTTTCTTGCTACATGAAGGATAGGTATTATGCTTCGAGCCAAGGCATGTGGGGATCCTGCACCTGCAGGACGTGCCAATAAGATGAGAGTTATTGTCAATTACTCATGTATTTCAAAACGGTCTGTCATCTTTCATAAATGGATGATGGATAATATGTAATGGAAACTGGGAGAGCAAACCATACAACCTGACTTGGAGCCTATAAGTTGATGGTTTTAGAAAAAAAATAAGAGGGGAAATCTAATGATTGTTGTGCCCATTGCTGAGGACATTATATTAATGGACAAACTTACGGATATGTGGAAAGAATTGGATGAATGCTGAGCCTTGCTGTGCAAGCTAAATGTTAAAGAAAAGAGGAGAAGATTAGCGTGATCACGTCTAACACAAAAGTTATTAAATCAGAAGTGCTAACAAGATATCCAGCAGTACACAAAAACTATAGTTAGATGCTTTTGGAAAGTACTGTATTCTTATTCTTATAATATCTATAGCACAGATACATTTTTAGCTTTTTGAATGTCATCAATGCTTGTTTGATACTTCTGGAAACATGTAGGATTCTCCTAATCTGCCCCCCTTCCACACAAAAATAAATAAAATAAGATAGAACAGGATACCCATTCAGTGTTACACTGCAGCTTTCCAATGCATTTCAGCCTGCCTCCATGAATGCTCTGGAGCCCCTGAAGTGGCTAATCACTGTGGTGTGAGCAAAGACATGCAATTGAGAAACTTTCTGCTCCTCTTAAGCGAACTCCTTCCCAAAGCAAAATAAATAAATAAAAATGATGATGATGAACAGATTAATATACCCTGTTCGTATGGTGTGGGGTAATTTTCATTTAAGATCTTTTGAAAGTATTTAGAGGGAATTCTGATCATTTAGAGTCCAAGTAGTGGAAAATAGTTTCTATTTGTCGGAGCAGTTCTTAGTTATTGACCATGAAATTTGATAGTCATGTAATTCCCCTGATTGATTTGTTCTGGATGCTGCAGTAAAATTATCTTCTTTGTTTGTGAATGGTGCAAAAAATTTGCAGCATATGTAATTTTTCCCAATTATTGATCTTTTAATCTTGCAACAGGCTCTTGTGCAATTTTCAAATAGCTAATAGCTGGGTTTCAAACATTATCCACTCAATTTTTTTTTCCATAAAAAGCAATTACAAGAAGGATTTTAGGCAATGTCTAGCTCTACAAAAGCTTTGGATCCTGCGTTTCAGGGAGTGGGCCAGAGACTGTATCCTATACAGAATAAGCAACTTCATACATGAAAATTTGTATCATGCATGTGCTATAACTTTTATCTTGTTGAATGGAGTTGTGAGTGTGTGACTTTTCTTGGTGAAATTTGTTAAAGGTTAAACATTCTCCTCCCTGTTACACTTTAACACATTTTATAGAGGGACTGAAATTTGGCGAATCGAGAATTTTCAGCCAGTTCCACTGCCAAAATCTGATCATGGAAAATTCTACATGGGGGATTCTTACATTGTTTTGCAGGTACTCTCTCTTTCTCACACTCTTTTTTAATTCTTGTGTCTGTCTTCTATTTTTCCTTAATTTGTCCTCAAATGTATCGTGAACAAAAATTTTGTTGGTGTTGCGGGTTTAATATTTTTTTTATCTATTTATTTCTTTTAGTTTCTGAACCAAAATATCTGCATTAATTGATGGAGTCTTGTAGATATCTTGCTTGAAGAGAGCATGTTAATGTATTTGGATTATTGTAACTATTATTTTGCTAAGGAGTGAATTCCTTTTGTATCCTCACTTCATCTAATGCTTGCTTGTCCCCTCTTTTTTTTGTAGACAACCCCTGGCAAAGGAGGTGCTTATCTGTACGATATCCACTTCTGGATTGGAAAAGATACAAGTCAGGTGTGTTTCTGACTTTCCGAACTTCCTCTTTAAGGACCTGGTTTTGCTATTATCTTGTCTTCACATATGATTTAAGAATTGAAATTATATTCTCACATAATGCCATAACATTATTACAGGATGAAGCTGGAACAGCAGCTATCAAAACCATCGAACTGGATGCAGTTCTTGGAGGGCGTGCGGTTCAGCACAGGGAACTTCAAGGACATGAATCTGACAAATTTTTGGCATACTTCAAACCCTGTATTATACCATTAGAGGGGGGTGTTGCAACTGGGTTTAAAAAAGTTGAGGAGGAAGCATTTGAAACACGATTGTATGTATGTAGAGGGAAACGTGTTGTCAGAATGAAGCAGGTATAACCATGTCAGATCTTGTAATGTGAAGTTCGCGAACCCACAATAAAATCTTCTCAAATGTGAATCTGCCACGAGACAGAATCATATGATTCTGGGTTTTGCTTGTGCAGGTTCCTTTTGCCCGGTCATCATTAAATCACGATGACGTGTTCATCTTGGATACTGAGAGCAAGATCTATCAATTCAATGGTGCAAACTCTAATATCCAGGAAAGAGCCAAGGCTTTGGAAGTGATTCAGTTTTTGAAAGAAAAGTATCATGATGGAACATGTGATGTTGCAATTGTTGGTAAGTCACCTGGATTTACAATTTCATATCACATTCCTCCTTTCCAGTCCTTATACTTTTCAACAGGCATACTTTATCCAGCCATGTTTTATTTGTTTTGTGCAATTCTAGTGTTAATATTTATTTGCCTGCTACTTATCTCTACATAATTGCTTTTGTGATGCTAGATGACGGGAAGTTAGACACTGAGTCAGACTCTGGTGAATTCTGGGTCCTATTTGGTGGTTTTGCTCCAATTGGCAAAAAGGTTGTCAGTGAAGATGACATCATCCCGGAGACAACTCCAGCCAAGCTTTACAGGTATTATGATCTTATATGGTTTTGTTTGTGTATCCTAGTAGAATTAAGAGATTTGAAAATTAATGTAGAGTTGTGATTTTTCCTCTTTTTATCTTTTATATTTGTTGCCTATACATGGAAATGTTTACTTCTGCTACTCATCATGTTATGAAGAAAACAAGTACTTTTAGCTGTCGTGTTTATGTTGCCCTTTGCATTCACATTCACATTCAGAACTACAGAACTCACTAATAAGCTGAAATATGACACTTAGTGAATCTGCACATGAGCTTAAAATAACAGTGTTAACTCCTTTACACACACTCCTTGTCATCCGTGTATCAATTATTGGTATGTTCTTGTTGGCATCCAATTAATTTTAATATGCTATCTATTTTTCTGGGATTTCTGGAATCTGTGGCCTAATAGTTGGCATACCATTATGTGTAGTGTATAGTTCCATGATGTCATGTTCAGTGTTATCATTGAAGAATGGAGGTATGCAGCCCTCATACAATAAATTTGTCATCTTTGTAATCTAGCTCCATATAAGCATCTCTTATTGTGCCTTCATTTATTATCTTGGTCTAGATGGTAGGGGTAGAATTTTATAGAAATAAATTATTCTACTAGAACTTCAGTGTTTCTCTTGTGGAGGGAATTGTGCTGTAAAAGACTCATCTGATTGCTATTAATTTCCATGACCTCATCAAAATTCAGTTTAACCTTGCACATTCATTTTTATTATCTTCAAAGAGTTAATTTCCTTTATTTTGGAAGAAACATGGGCACATTTAATCTGCTTCCAATGTTTTTATGATCTCTCTCACTTATCAACAGAAGCTACTCAATGCTAATTTGTAATCATTGATTCATGTAGCATTACTGATGGTGAGGTGAAGATGGTAGATGGCGAGCTGTCCAAAGGACTGTTAGAAAACAATAAATGTTATCTCCTTGACTGTGGTTCTGTGGTATTTCTTTGGGTTGGCCGTGTAACACAAGTGGAGGAGAGAAAAGCTGCTAGTCAGGCTGCTGAGGTAGAGACATGCAAATATTTCTTCATCAAAACAAGGATATGAAATCCCATCTCCAAGGCTGTTTTGCATTTCTTCTCTACACAAAATATGGGATCTCATTTCCAAACTATTTTTGCAGGAATTTGTGGTGAGCCAAAACAGGCCAAAAGCTACTCGCATAACCAGACTGATTCAAGGTTATGAGACACATTCGTTCAAGTCAAACTTTGATTCTTGGCCTGCTGGATCCGCGGCTCCTGGTGCTGAAGAGGGAAGAGGGAAAGTAGCAGGTAATGATCACATGCTGAGAGTTGAATTAAGCAACATGTTTTGGGTAACATTATTAAATTTGGTATACTGTGTAATGGTAGCTTTGCTGAAGCAACAAGGTGTTGGTCTCAAGGGTATGGCAAAAAGCGCGCCTGTAAACGAGGAAGTACCACCTTTGCTTGAAGGAGGTGGAAAGATGGAGGTTTAGTTTGGGTCCCTTAAATGTGTTTTGGGAATTTTTGAATCTTAAGCTTGTTAAAATCAATAATTCTTGGAACATTGAATTCTGTTTGGTTTGCAGGTATGGTGCATCAACGGCAGTGCAAAGACTCCATTGCCAAAGGAGGATATTGGTAAATTTTATAGTGGAGATTGCTACATCATACTCTATACCTATCACTCTGGTGATAGGAAAGAAGATTACCTTCTCTGCTGTTGGTTTGGAAACAATAGCATAGAGGTAATTTATATTGTTGAAGTTGGGTTAAGATAATTGAAAGAAGTATGGGTAGTGATGGAGATGTCTCCAAGCAAATAACATAAACGGTTGTGGAGGGTTCTTGTGCATGTAAAAACAGATACATTGTACATTCTTCCACTCCCTTGGCATCGTGCACACACTGTTTTGCTATGAATGTGAAACAAATGCAAAAATACCAACTCCTGCGCGATGTACTGCATTTTGACTTTGTTTGTTCACTATTTCACTCAAATATTTTCTTAATCACTTAAACTATGGTAGTTATCGATGTCACTTTGCCATGTCATGATTGCTGCACAGAAGAAATGCCTATAAATTTATCTGTTGATTGTATCGCCTTATATCAGTGGACTTCATTTGGCTAGTTTAATATCGAGTTCTGTGGTTGCCCAATCCAGGAGGACCAGAAGATGGCTGCTCGGCTGGCTAATACAATGTCCAACTCATTAAAGGGCAGACCTGTACAGGTACGATACAGTCTGAAGTTAAATTGTGGATATTGCTCCTATGACTTGCATATAATAGTTGCTTCTTGCAGGGTCGTATTTTTCAAGGTAAGGAGCCTCCACAATTTGTAGCACTTTTTCAGCCTTTGGTGATCCTCAAGGTGCACATTTTAAATCTTTTACAATTCCTGTGTTACAATTTAAGTCTAAATTATTATTGTAATGATGATTTTTTTTGTTTGGTTAGCTGTAAACAAATTTGCTTTGATTCCTCTTCAGGGTGGTCAGAGCTCTGGTTACAAGAATTCTCTAGCCGAGAAAGGATCGCCAGATGAAACCTACACTGCAGATTCTGTTGCACTCTTTCGGATAGGTGGAACTTCAGTTCATAACAATAAGGCAGTGCAAGTTGAAGCAGTATGTGGTCTGATCATTGAGCTTTTCTTTTCTGCTGATAGATTTTGTTTATCTTGAAGTCTACTATGAAGATATGTTAGTAATTTGGAGACCACAATTCTTCTATTCACTATGGTCAACAGTCTGTTACAGTTTTAGAAACGATCATCTTTTTTCCCATCTGAACAATTCAAAATTTCTCTAGTTTTTCTGTTAAGGTGAATAGGAAAGATCCAGCTTCACATTCCTTCAAAAGCTTTTTGAGTATAATCTTAATACCTCATTGCATCAATCACTGTTAAAAGAAAAGGAGTAGCACTAACAGTTATGTATACCCCATCAAATTATTCTCTTTCAGGTGGCAACATCATTGAACCCTGCAGAGTGCTTCCTTCTGCAATCTGGCTCGTCAATTTTCACTTGGCATGGGAATCAAAGCACCTTTGAGCAGCAGCAGCTAGCTGCAAAAATTGCTGAATTTTTGAAGGTACCATCCTTACTGGAATTGTAACCTTTCTGATTTTGTTAAAACATGTTTTCCTATTGGAAAGAATATCAATGGCTTGTTTTAAACGCTGAATTAAAAAAGTACCTATAAAACTGGAAAGTGATATAAAAATGATACCTGATATTTCAAATTTAGCCATGTTGCTTTTCATTTTATTGCACACATCAAAGGAAGTAGTGATATTTTTAAATCTGTAATATCAGATATTCTCCAATTTTTTAATGAATTCTTGATATTTGGATTTCACTAAGCAATTAGTTAATATTAAAATTTACCTTGGGAATGGGACCTATTAAATACGAATGCACATGCTTACACACAAAAATAGAGCTGCTGCACATTTAGTTAAAATTGCATTTCAATTGCCATGTGTCTCCTGTAGTTTCTCCTATTAAAGGTCTTTTTATTTGATCGTCATCTTACTATCACTTGCCTCACTAATTCAGCCAGGAGTTGCTTTGAAACATGCTAAAGAAGGAACTGAAAGCTCATCTTTCTGGTTTGCCCTTGGAGGCAAACAAAGTTACACCATCAAAAAAGTTTCTCCAGAAACTGTCAGAGATCCTCACCTGTTCGAATTCTCCTTAAATAAAGGTGACATTTCTAATTTTGAACCTTGGCTGATACTCTGCAATTTTCATTTATTTTCTTTCAAAATAAATCTGATCGAAACTGTCATCTGAGATTTTTAAGTAGCTGAAATAACATTCTAACTGGGCTTTTTTATGACCATTTTTGCTGCTATGTGGATTGCCAGGGAAATTTCAGGTGAGTTCTAGATTTTAAGTGCGGTTGAAAATTCTTGCTATACAGCTTCTTAGTGGCTTCTCATGTTCAATTGGGCAGGTTGAGGAAATTTACAACTTCTCTCAAGATGACTTGTTGACTGAGGATATCTTGATACTTGATACACATGCAGAAGTGTTTGTTTGGGTTGGCCAGTCTGTAGATCCGAAAGAAAAGCAAATTGTTTTTGATATTGGCCAGGTAGTGCTTAAACTGTTCTGCTTTTGTCAGATTTTTCCTGTCAATGTTACTGACAGTATATGTTCCTTTGCAGAAATACATTGAGATGGCTGTATCTCTGGATGGTTTGTCTCCATTTGTACCACTGTATAAAGTTACCGAAGGAAATGAAACATCATTCTTTACAACATACTTTTTGTGGGATCCCATAAAAGCCACTGTATGTACTGAATCAAGCATTATTTATCTTCTCTCAAGTCATATTATTTTGTTATCTCATTATTGAAATATTGTCATTGAGAATAGTAAAATCCAGAATGTTATGAGTGGCATATTTATGAAGGAGTTGAGGTGGGTGCTGTGCACGTGGATGAATTCCCAGGAATCCTGTTATTGGGTAGGATAATAGAAAATGTAGTTTGCATTACTTAACGAAGGCTTAGCTTGGTAGTACAAGTAGATCATTGATGGAATGCCTATATAGTCACCTCCAAACGTTTACACTAACATGATCAAGTTTGGTGAGTCTCATTAAAAACACAAAACTAAACAAGTTACGGTGGATGAAGTGAGAACTTGAGGCATCAGGAAGCTTGTGCGGAAGTTGGTCTCCTAGACAAGGGTAGAAGTTCAAGTCTTTTCACCATGTCAATGGGAATGGGATGAGAATCATTTATTATAAATAGGTTCTAGAAATAGAATCAAGGCAAAAGGATTTTTTAGTCCAATTGGATACAGTTAAGGGGACTATTCTACCTTGCCTAGAGTGTTTGTAAAAGTTTGTTGAATTCCACTTCACTCATACACTACATCTCCACAAAATCTAAGGGCTTCCCTATATTAAAAAAATCAGTAAAGGAACTTCAACACTAGCTCCTCTACTCTACTTGGGCCCGCCCATTATTAACCATTTACCACAAAAAAAAAACATTACACCACATGCCCGGAGCTTTTAACTTAAACAATGATGATCATGATTATGAAGACAAACTTGGGAGCTCAGAATCTGGATGTGTCATTTGTAAAAAAAAAAAAAGGAAAAGAAGAAAGGAAATAAAGAAACAAGCAAACGTGGTTTGATCTTAAGATTAATACTCTTGTTATTCACAAAATTCGCTTTGTTCACATATATCAAATGTTCAATAACTTGTTCTTTTGTTTGTATGTTTAAAAAGTTTGTCCTTGCATTGCAGGTTCAAGGAAACTCATTCCAAAAGAAGGTTGCATTACTCTTTGGATTAGGACATCACGCTGTGGAGGTAAATACGTCGCTTGATGCAAAAAGCTGGTACATAACTTGGCGATTGATAGATAACTGTACCATTTGTTGTTTGAATGAATTTAAACTAATTTTTTGTCTTTATAATAAAATGTCTTTATTTCTTTTACTGTTGAATGCTATGATGAGACTTTTCTGTAATCCTGTTCTCCCAAGTTTTTTCTCCACTATGTAAGTAGCTTCTCTTGGCTACTTTTCTTCTCCTCAATCCCACGAACTATGTTGACATTGTGTCTTTCGTCTTGCTGTTCTTGTTCTCCCTGTATGTGCTAATGCAGTTGAGTCAGGTCTTACATGCAATGTTGGTGTTGAAGTTGATGATGATGCAATGCATGATTATTTGTTTGCAGGACAAGTCCAATGGAAATCAAGGAGGGCCAACCCAACGGGCTTCAGCGTTAGCTGCCTTGTCTTCTGCATTTAATCCATCTTCTGGAAAGTCATCACATCTGGTAAATATTTTGTTCATGCAACTGAGTGTGTAAATTGCCTTCCATCTTTTCTCTTTGACTTTGTAGGAGTCTGCTTTCTGTCTCTTTCAATGTTAGCTGCACACTGTTAACTGAATACTGTTTTGTATGTATTCATATTTCTTTATTCAATGGGTTGCTTCTTTCTTCCCTTCTAGTAAACAAGTCATATGCTTTCCAAACAACTGACAAACCAACAGTGAGGAAGAGTATGGCTGGCCTTTTGTCCTTTCATGTTCTCAATAGGTCCATGGAGGTCACATTTTCTGGTTAATTAGAGTCTTGGTAATTTAGTAATTTTTTTTTTCATAAGTGGCATAATTCTAATTCTTTTGGTTTTCCTCTCTTTGACCGGAGTCAGCTGGAAATTTTATGGGTACAAAGCATTGTCTATTCATGTTTTGTTGCTTTTACGAGCATCTGCTGCCGATCAATGTTGTATATTTTCACCTAGAATTTGCATTTGGATGTATGGTTAGGTTTCTGACATTAGCTTCTTGCTCATATGACTTCTGTTTGTTTACATGTTTTTCTTGCAATTTCTTCGAAGCATGCTTGTATTATCGAAGCTCTCGTACCCAACAGTGATGATGTATGTGTGTGTTAAGAATTCATTTACTGAATCATTTTTTTGGCCTAATGACGTGGATGTGATTTGAGGTGCAGGATAGGTCTAATGGGTCCAGTCAAGGAGGGCCGACACAGAGAGCTTCAGCTTTAGCTGCCTTATCCTCTGCATTCAATTCATCCCCAGGATTGAAAACTACTGCTCCAAGGCCATCTGGGATTGGTCAGGGATCACAAAGAGCCGCAGCTGTTGCTGCTCTTTCATCAGTTCTTACTGCTGAAAAGAAAACACCCGAAACCTCTCCTTCTCGCAGTCCTCGCTCAGAAACTAACCTTCCTAGTAAGAAATCATCTTTTTGCGTGTTTCAGATGGCGGTATCTTAGATATGAAGAAATCACAGTTGCTTTTAAAATGTCTCTCTTATTCTGCAAGAGTATATTTTTTTCTGTTGAGAATTAAGAATCTCCAATTTAATTTGATCTCTCATATGTATATGAATTGAACAATCTAAGACATTGATGCACTTGTAGCTGAAGGGAAAAGTGAAACACAATCTGAAGTAGAGGGTTCTGAAGGAGTTGCAGAAGTCAAGGAAATGGAAGAGACTGCATCTGTATCTGAAAGCAATGGGGAGGATTCAGAAAGAAAGCAAGATACAGAACAGGAGGAGAATGATGATGGGAATGGTAAAAGTACATTCAGTTATGATCAACTGAAGGCTCACTCCGACAATCCTGTAAAAGGAATTGATTTTAAACGGAGAGAGGTTGGTCCTATTCTCAAATTTGTTACTTCACTTGAATTTGTTATCCGGATTGGAATTCAAGTTTTTCTCTGCTTGAATTTTCAGGCTTATCTATCAGACGAGGAGTTCCAAACTGTTTTTGGGGTGACAAAAGAAGCATTTTATAAAATGCCAAAATGGAAGCAGGACATGCAGAAGAAGAAATTTGATTTATTCTAGAGATCATATCAAGTCATTAAAGGGATTATTTTTCTACCCTTTTGTGCTCTAACTCAAATTTGCTCGATCATTATGGTCTCGACTGCTGTGTTGGAAAACTGTGCTTTCATTGGTGGTGAGCCATGCCTGGCTTGTTTTGTCTAGCATCTCACTAGTTACTCCTTGATGGAGTGTAGCAGTGATTAGTAAAGCGGTATTGATTGTGATTATGCATGAAGAGTGAGTTTTGCCCGTGTTTTTTTCCTTTAAATCTACCTCTGCCTCTTGTATTGATACCAGACTGTAGTCTCTGGCAGTTGGGAGGTCAAATTCTTTTATTTGGTCACAGAGTATCTCATTGGTGATTATTTGACTTTATTCTTCCCTCTTTTTAATCTTTTTTATTTGTTGAGAAAAAAGGGTGTATATGTACTGCACTTGTAATCAAATTCCAGTATACAGGAACCGAAAGTTTTTGTTTGGATGGAACAAGCATGTATGGTTGTGTGTAAAGAGTTATTCAGTAAGCTTTCATACCTTTCAGTCTTATTGCTATCATGCGATCTGTTTGTTTCCTTTCAGGTGCGCTCCCAAGTTTGTGAGATCCTTCAGTAATGGAGTTCTTAGGAGTCAGTTTTGCATGAATTTTTAGCTCTTTCCTTTTGAGTTATAATTCTTAAGTTGTTTTTCATAGATAATTTATGATAAAAATGAATATGGTAAAAAATGCTCAAAAACAATTTCTTAAAGAAGGAAGTGTAGCCTAAAATTCGTAAATTAAAAGGCTAAAAATCTCAAGTTCTTTTATTAAAGAGTCTTGTTGGCATGACTCTTGAATTTGATGTATTTCATAAATAATTTATGATAAAAATGAGTTATTTTGATTGCGTTAACATTATTCAGAAAACAAAAACCATCAGCTCGTATAAATTGATTTGTGGCGTTGGTATCTTGCTCCATGGATGGATGATCGTTGTCTTCTGATGGGTCTCCCCGTTTTTTTGGAGCTAGCCTCTACATTGGTGGGTTGATGCTTTGATGTAAATTAATTAAAAAAAATACTAAAATATCAAAACAATATTATTTAAAAAATATATATATATTTGGTTTTAACCATTTTAATCAAATATTAATACGTAGGTAAACCAAATCAATTATAAATTGATATTTTTTTAACACTTGGTTTAAAGAATTGGTTAATGGGGTCATAAATTGATCAACAAGATTTATAGTTAAAGTGTGATTTCGGTTGTTTTTTAAAGTATTTTTTACTTATAAATATATTAAAATAATATATTTTTATTTTTAAAAAATTATTTTTAATATCAGCGTATCAAAATGATCTAAGAATACTAAAAAAATATTAATTTTAAGTAAAAAAATAAAAAAAATTATAAAACTTAAAAATAAACAATACCTAATAGCATCGATTTATTCACGGGAACAAAACTTTGGGAGCTTCACGTACGTACAATCTTGTCTTTTAATTTTGAAATCCCAAGGAATGTTCTCGTTTACTTTTGTGCCCACAAAGCTAATTAGGTTTCACATGTTGCTTTATTAGGCCATAACGTTTACTTTTTTGCCCGCAGAGCTAATTAGGTTTAACATGTTGGATTATTAGGCCATAAAAGTTCTGTTAATTATTATATTTAATTAGGTTTTTAGGCAGTTTACATTGATTAAAATCTCCCCGTGACAATTAATTAATAGACTAGAACGATTATTTTGTTGATTATGTGAAGAAAGAGTCCCCTCCCAAGAGTCGTAAAGCCAACATCTGTGGGCTTAATTTTCTTCTTGTAGACATTCAATCACATGCCCACATCCTTTTGGAAAGTGATCAAACAAAATCCCCGATGATAATAACATAGAGTTGAATCATATTTAAGGTGAGTAAATAAAGCATCTATTAAGAAATTCTACTATACTCATACTCATGAAGTAATTAATAATAATCATGAGAAATGTAGCTTAATTGATCAGGTTCTGGATTTGTTCCCTAGAGATCACCAGTTCAAATCTCACAAACCTTAGAATCACTGAAAGCTTACATGATCGTTAACTTCAAGGCCCGTGGGATTAGTTGAGGTACGTACAAACTAGTCTGAACATCCACGTTAATCTAAAAAAAATTAACAATATTTATTTAATAGGAGATAGATTGATACGAGATGGAAAAAAATGAGAATTTTTTAAAAAAAAATAGATAAAAAATATTTTTATTGTCTTTTATAGAGTTGAGTATAGTTCTCTTTTTCCTTCCATTATTTATCTTATCATTTAAATTGAGTTCATAAAGTAAATATTATTAGTTATTTATTGAATGTTTCAAAAATATTTTGCCTTTAATTTGTCTAATTATTTTATCTTTTTTACTTGAAAAAAAAACCTCTCATGCTGATGATTGATGAGATGTAATGGATAAGAAACATTATAATATATCAATGTAGGTGGATCAAAAAAGAATGTAGCTCATTCTGGAGTCTGCACCACTAAGCCATCTTTATTGGTATTAAATTAATTAATTAATTAATTGCAAAGAATGTAGTTTGTGGAGGAGCGGCCTACAACCTTTCGGCCGAGTGTCATACCAAACCCTCTGTTGAAAGTAACATATCTCGAGTTTATTTCATGCTTGTTTTTGTGTTTTTAAACAAATTAATTTTTTTATTTTAAATTTTAAATTAATATTTTTAATATTTTTAAATTATTTTGATGTACTGGTATTAAAAATTATTTTTTAAAAATAAAAAATATATAATTTTAATGTATTTCCAAATTAAAAGTATTTTGAAAAGTAACCGTTATCATATTTATAAACATCTTTTTAGTGTGATTGGTATGAAAAAATATTAAATTAATATTTTTTAATTATTTTTAATAATTTTGATTTGGTAATTTTAAAAATATATTTTAATGTATTTTCAAACAAAAAGCACTTTATATGGTAACATCAAATATATTTTATTTAGTACTTTCTTTAATTTAATTTAAATTTTACCTTCATTTTTAAACTTTAAAAATAAAAAATAGGTGATCTCCCGGAAGTTGATCATATCGGAGCATGTGTGCTTCGTATTTTAGTTTTTTGAAAAAAGAAACTAATCCTTAGATTAGTTTGAAGATAACATTTGAAAAGTGAAACTATTCTAAAAATAAATGATTTTTTTAAAACTCAATTACAATACCCAAGTCTTTGGCGTGAAGAATGTGTTGGAGTAGATTGAAATTGAAAGCGATGGTGCTAATGTTCGAATAGGACCAAGTCTGATGTTTCTAGTTTCAACCCCAACGGATGCTTTAAGACCATTGATTATAGGAAATATCCAACCACCTTCTTTAACATGAATTGTCTACCTTAACTAAATCGAGAATGGACTCGTTCTTGCCCCCATGACAGCTACGAAGCCTCCTCCTAGGTTTGAATTGGACTGCACTGCACTTGAAACCCTTTTTTCCACATAGTTTAGTGATATTCTTGTGTCATTTTTAGGATATTAATATAAGTTTAATCCTGAAGGGTATAATTTAATTGGTTAAACTCTAGATTTGTTCTATAAAAATTACCAGTTCGAGTCTCATAGATCTCAAGGTCACTGGAGGTTTACATGGTCGTTAACTTCAAGGCCCATAAAATTAGTCGAGCTGCGCTCAATAAATTCAAACACTTATATTAATTAAAAAAAATAAAATAAAATAAGTCTACACTTATACCCCCCTCCCTCTCCAAAGGATGCAATTCTAAAAATTAGAAAAATAAAAGCAAAAGAGCATCCAAAGGAATGAAAACTGGCCATTCAGCAAGAATAAAGCTGCATAGTTATCATATTCAACGTGGCCTAACAAGTTAACTTGAAAACTCATTGCTTCATAGTCTAATTTGAAGGGGGTTTATCATTGAACCGAATTGAACTCAAGTGACTCAAGCAATTCAATCATGTTCGATCCATGCAATTAACTCGGCCAAACTCAATCCAGACCTGGCTTGGCCAATGATGTTATCTTTAGTATTTTTTTAATCTAAAATGATATTGTTTTAATTGGTTTAAGTTGACTAATCAACCCGCAAATCCACTCAATAAAACCACAATCCAAGCATCGAGTTGTGTCAAACTCCAAACCCGGTATCATAACTATTGCATTCAACTCACAGAGAAATTCCACAAATGGGGGGCTCCACTGAATTGTAAAATCTTTAAATTCATACAAACAATTACTACAAAAATAGTCAATATCCTGACAGTATTTCAAACAGCTAAAGTCACGAAAATGCAAGGAAACCTTCAGAAATCTAAACTTAAAGGACTAAAAATCCACAGGGCAGGAGTAGTAATCTTTAACATGTCAGCCCTTTAAGAATGGCAAAGAAAAAGGGACTAAACATACCGCACACACTTTTCCACTACCACCACGTACCCAGCAGCTCGTTAAACCCTTATCAGAATTCAGAACCTTATTTAATGCCATGTGAATACATTTACTAGCTAGCTAGGGTTTGCTTGGTTGGGCAAGAGCTGGCTATAAAAGTGAAAGCAAAGGTGCTTGATTGACACGTTTCATTGCTTTTCATGCCTTGAAATAAAACCTGAAGAAGAAGATCACAATTCAAAAGCACGTGTAGTTGCTTTACATTCTCTCCATCATCCGCTCCCTCTGACTTTAACTTCTTTCTGCAGAAATGAGCAACAATTCTAGCAATTTTTTTTTTTTAAAAAAAAACCCTATGCCTCAATTGCCGGGTTAACCCGTGATCCAGGTATTTTATCGTCTTGGTTGATTCGGATTTCAATAAAAATTAAGAGAGAATTAATTTAATAGGACTCGATCAAAAACTCAGACTGGCCTGTGACCCAGTCAACCCAAACAAAATCCAGTCAAAACTCATTAATATTATTTTTTAATATAAACCGAGTTGATCTAGATCAACTCTAACACCCAGGCCTGACCCGTTGGCATTTAAAAACTAAGAAATCAAGTGTCCAGCCTTTGCTTTCACCATTTTTTTGGTACAAAAGATCCATTCTCTACGAATGGGTGATCAAAGAGGGATCATTAGCGTGCGTAATTAAAGGTTATTTATAGCATCCTTTTTCAGAAAATCAACAATCAATTACATAAAGTAGGCAAACATTTAGGAACATAATTATAAAACGCTGACCAAAGCATCCATTTTTTTCTGTCTCCCACATTCGCATTAAACCTCTTTTTTTTTCATTATGTTTTTAAATTTAATATTTTTTTCGGTGATAAATAAAATCATGAGATCATCGTAATTAAGATTTTTTTTCAACAAACTCAAATATCATTTTAACAGTAAAGTAATCTTAATTACAATAAATCTAAGCTAAGCAATATTACAATACAGACTATTTAAAAAAAAAATACATTCAAATAATTTTTTTAATTTTTTAACATCAATATATTAAAATTATATAAAAAAAATTAATATCTTTTTAAAACAAACACAATTTTTTTAAAAAAAAAAACAGAAGCTACTTCAATCATAGTTCTAAAATTAAGGATAAATTTGTGTGGATTTAATAATTATGATATATTGTTCTTTAGGTTCTACGAGACAGAATGATGATTAATTAATATGGCCTTTTGACCATTTTCTTGTCATGCTTGCATCCTCCGGATTTGTTGCTGATTAACATTACAATTATAGAAAATTTTAAAAAATAAATAATATCTTCAACAATATCATTTACATCTAAAAACAAATATAATTGGGGATTGAGGAGAAAAACAAACAGAAGCACTTATGCAATTTTTTTCTCTAAAAATTAAATTATATTTCCTCCCTCTATAATTAATTTGCTAATTAGCAATCCATATAAGCAGAAGATTCTGCTTCGCGTGAACATATTTGTTTCATGATAATGGAGTTAATATCATGATTACTATTACCCCCACGTTGGATTATACTATAATTATTCCACAAAGACGAGTTTGAGCCAGTGAGTGAACTCATACCCGGGATTGACTCGGTCGATGTAATCAAATCAATGTTCTTCAATATATGCACATTGCCCACGAGTTGACTTAAAATCCCTGACTCGGTAACCGAGCTCTTCTTCTTGTGTTGCATCGCAACTCGAGCGATTTCTGTTAACATGGCAAGAGACAATCTTCGAATTCCCCGTGCTCCACCCATCAAAATAGCTGAGTTAACTTGAGAATGAGACTGAGCTTTCTCCGAGATTTTCCTATTATGCTTGCTTGAACCACTTTCTTGTTTTGTTCTTATATAAACTGATTCTGGACTCCGGTTCCTGACTCGGCCAAGTGGGTCGCTGAATAACACCAAATTTTTCACGTCCACTAACATTACATGCTTAAAATTTCTCCGAACTCGACCGAGTAACATTGGATAACAAGCCCACCTTCTCAAACTCATTGGCAAATGATCTAAAAACCCAGCAAGTGAGTTTTCCGGGTCAAGCTCACTCGCTTCAAAACCCACCACGGAGCCATAGCGAAACCAAGTCAACTCCCCTTCACCCTCTCCCGACTCACTGAAATTGCCATCACCATTAACTCGAATTCTCTTTCCCCACAGAGGCTCTCCCACCTGCTTCTTCTCGCTTTTCAAAAACTGACTCACATCAAAACTCGACGCCGACACGGAGTCATGACTCGTTCCGTTCAATTGTTTGTAATAATTAACGAGTTTCAAGAACGAGTCATTCTCTTCTTGGATCAGTGATTCAAATCTTGAAGCGAACATAGAAGAAGGAAAGACAAAAACAACGTCGCCTCTTGCTGTGAGACCTGACCGATGCAAGACTCTTAAAAAGAGTCTAAATTCAGCTTCATTGGTCTCTTCCATTACATGAGCAACAACAAGATCACTCATTGCCCTAGTCCCGCGCCTGTAAAGCTTGCCCATTCCTTGTAAAGCGAATAAAGAACGAAACTTTTCGCTTCCTTTATTATCTTTTGGCCTTCTTGAAAACATAGAGAAGTAACTGGCTTTGGCGGTTTTAAGCTTGTTTTGAGGCTTTTGAGTCAAAAACCTACGTGGGGTTTTGTTGATACTAATGGTGCTGGAAGGGTTGGGGATTGTGGGTTCAAAGGTTGAGAGAGTGAAGAGAAGGAGAGTGAGCAAGAGTAGAAGAGCACAGATTGAGATTGTGGATTGAGTCTTGGTGATGATGGGGTTGTTTGAGTTGGTTCTTCTAATTATTTTTGTTGAGTTGCAATTGGGGCTGGAAGTAGCTTGTGGTGGTGTCGGTGAGGAGGACGAGGAGGAGAATGGAACAGTGGAGGTGGCTGTTGGGGAGGGGGAGGAGGAGGTTTCTTCAGGGAAAAAGACGAGGAGGAAGCCCATGCCCCAATTTTCACCGCTGTTTTTGCAGCTTTTGGACTTTGCCATGATTCCCATCTCCCCTCTCTTTTTGTGGAGTCGATGAGGCTACAGTTTTGCCACACAAGCTTTGAGACCTGTTTTTAGCTATTAATTATTCTAATTTCTAAGGGCAAACCTTAAAAGTGCCTCTCGGTCTCAATTTTATACTCAAATAATTTTTATATCAAGTTTCATGAATTCTCTGCTAGATCTTTCCATCTATACTTGGTAATTGTTTCTCTACAAACTGTAATTATTATTTTCTTTGCAATAATTAATTTATTTTTGTGAGGAATTTAACCATTTTTCTATTAAGGAATTTTAATATAAGGCTGCAATTGAGAAATCAAAATTATATAGGAATAAAATTGATGTGAAAATCAGCTTCGGGTTTACATTTATGCTAACAGGCAGTCGAGAGGTATTTTTGAGGTCTTCCCTTATTATAATTAATCACTATTTGATTTGCTTGATTCAATGTATTTTTTTTTTTAGAATATAATTCAATGTATACTATTTATAGCTACAAATGATAGTCCGCGCCGCGGTACTAAAATCATAAAAAATCAAAAGGTCGAGAGTTGAATTAAATTGGACCAATAATTCAGGATCATTTTACCAATTAGCCTATTCGATAGCTGTCTTTGTTTTTTAATGTTTTTTTTTATTATTGACTAGTTTGACTGTCCGCACATCATGGGGCAGACTTTTTAAAATAAAAAAAAAATAAAAAGAAGAAGAAGATGTTAAGCGCGTTTTAAAAGGTAATAAAAATACGTGATTTGGGTTATAGATAGATTGGAATGAATAAGTTAATTTTATTTTAATTATATAATTAAAAAAATAATGATAAAAGATGAAGTAATTTTTTAAACAAAATATATTACAATAACCCGAGAAAAAAATTAAAAAAAAAACAAAAGATATAATTTAGTTCACATTCCATCAAATACAACAAGATAATATGGAATAAAAAATAACCTAAAAAAATCAGTTTTAGTTAACTAGAGTTAACATGAAAAACTTGCAATCCCAGTTTTCATATTTGAGCAAATCTAGGATATTCCATCATACATGCGATCCAATCTATGAGATCAGAATAAGTAAAAAAAAAAACGAAGTAAATTATAAAGCCTATTTTTTTTAAAAAAAATATCAACTCGTGCTGATTTTTCAAACCCGCGACCCGGGTTATTAGACCTGAAGCATCATATATAAAAAAACAATAAAACTCAATTCTCGATCAATCAGATATTAAATGATAAAAATGAGAAAAATAATTTTAATTATATAAAAGAATTAAAAAAATAAGGATTAAAATAATAAGGATTAGAATTGAAATGTAAAATATATTTTATATTTGATTGAAGAGTGAAATTAAAAATAAAAGTTAATTTAGTAAAAGATTAAAAAAAACAAAAAAACAAAAATTAAAATTGACATAAAAAAAACAATTTTTTGCATTGTTTGTGTTATTTCTTCGTCTAGGAAAAAAAAATCTTGTAATGGAATATGTATTAAAAAACTAGTTTTCTACTTTTCTATACAGGGAAATATTTTATTTGAAAAGTAATTTTCAGTTTTTATTTGAATCTAGTTTTCCAAAAACTTTACTTCGTATTTGGAAAACCCCTATTATTTATTTTTACCTTCCTTTTCAAGTAGAACATGTTTATTTTGAGCAAGTTTTATTGCCTAAAATTAAGGCCTTCAGATCACACTCTATGCAAATCTACCGTCCTCCCTCTCTGTTTTTCTATGCATTTTTTTACAGTAAAATTCACCATCCTTTATTTTAAGGGGTATTTTGCATCAAATTTATAAATAATATTTATTTCATGAAAAATAAATGCTAACAATTCCAATGATTTATTTTTCATGGATGGTGATACGAGTCTGCATGGCCCAGAGAGAGAGAGTAGCTGTTTGGGAGTGGAGTTGTAATTATTTTTTAAAGTATTTTTCACTCAAAAATATATCAAAATAATATTTTTTTTTATTTTTTAAAAATTAATTTTGATATCAACACATCAAAATAATAAAAAAACACCAAAAAATATTAACTTGAAGTAAAGTAAAAAATAAAAAAAAATAATTTTTTTCAAAAATATTTTTAAAATGCAAAAACAAACATGATATATTTATCAATTTTTTTAGGGCTAAAAATTCTACTTTTTTTTTTCAACGTCTCATAATAATCTTCATTGACTCTCATCTTTTATGGGAGACGCTTGCTATTTTAATTTTTAACTCCTTTTTCTTCTCTAAATGTTTGTCTCTTGTCCACCATGATTATTCTCTTCCTTCTTTAAATATTTATTTATTTTTTACATGATTTTCTCTTTTTTTCAATCTCCTAATTGAATCAAATAATGGAAACAAATTTTCATTATTCTCCAACCCAAAAAAATCGTAGCATTTAATTGATTATTTGATTGCTATGATCATGGAAAGCAAGTCAATTATGAATTGTTGAACTTTCTTTCTTCACCAGGAATGCAGCTTTAACCTTTGTAGATTGTTTATTAACAAAAACTCTAAACCCTTGGTAGTTTTATGGTAGCAATAAATATGGTATGTTGTAAGTTGTTATAGTGAAATTATTTTTTTATCTTTAGATGGAGAAAAAAAAAGCCAAATAAGGGTTATTTGGTCTTTTCAACATGTATATTGGTCATTAAAAATTTGTTTGGATGTGTATGTATTTTTTCCTTCTTTTTTACTCAATAAAAATACTTTTTTACCTCTCCAATCCAAAAACTTTAGAACTGTTGATCAAGAGCTTTGTAGACTTTTCACAATTCTCTTACTAGTAAAAATATTATTTTGCCTCAAAGATTAAAAAATTGTTGGGTTGTTGGGTTTATTTGGGTTATTCACTATCTATGTATGGTAAAAGTATGCATTTAACCTTTTAAAGTAAAAAAAAAGCTTTGCCTTTTAGGTATTTTTGTACTTTCATATGAATATTTTGTATAATTAATAGGATTGTGAGGTGTTTTGGTATTTTCACATTTACTTTTGAATCTTTAAATCATAAAAGTTATTGGCACGTGTTTAAGTGGCGTTCGCGCCATATAAGGAGCGCGTGAGATGTCACTTGATGGTTAAATATGGCCTTCCATTATCTTCCTGGATGCATAATCGTGTCCTCTCCCGGAGTCACCCCTGGCAGCTTATGATAGTTGTTTGTTTTTTTTTTTTCTTCTTTTTTATCTCCTAATAAATAAAGTACATCATTATCCTTTTTGTTTTTTATTTTTCAATTTCAGTCTTTTTTATTTTGTTCCTATTCTTTTTATCGAAGTTCTTTTTTTGTTTTTCAATATAGCACTTCAATTACAATTGTTCATATGTTTTTTTTACGGACCTTATTTTTTTAATTTTTTATTTCGTTCTTATTCCTTGTATAATTTAAGTCCTTATTCTTTTAGTTTCTTATTTCATTCTTATTCCTTTTATAAGAGTTTTTTTTTCAAATTTATTCATTCAATTACAATTTCTTATATGTTTTGTTTTTAATTTCAATCCTCGTTCTTTTAATTTTTTATTTCATTTTCATTCCTTTTATAAAAGCTTTTTTTTCCAATTTAGTCATTCAATTACAATTTCTCATGTGTTTTGTTTTCATATCGGTCTTTTTTTTAATTTTTAATTTTTTTCCATTGGCCATTTTATTTAATTTTTTAGCTTTTAATTTCATCATTCAATCAAGGTTTTTTTGGTTTTATTTTTTAAGTTTAACCCTTGTTCTTTTAATATGTTTTTTCTTTTATTAAAACTATTTTTCAATTCAATTTAACCCTCAAATTAAAATTTTTAATTTACCCTTTAATTATTGTTTTTTGTTCACCCTTATTTTTGTAGATCATTTTTTGTAATTGATTTTTTTTCTTGATTCATCCTTAGACATTTTATTTGTAAGGGTTTCGAATTTGTATAATTTTATCGTTTTGCAATATTTTAAAAAAAATTAGTTTTGCGATTATCTTCAATTTTTTTAGGTGAGTTTATCACCGTCTCATAGTTTAGGTCACAAGTATTGCATGCTATTTTTTAACATAATTGTTTTTAGAATCGTCTTGCTTGTGTTTTATTTTTCAATATATTATTCTAACTCGTCTATAATTTATTTTTTGTTTTATACAAATGAACTTTATTTTTCAAAATAAAAAATGTTTATTTTTAAATAATAATGTTGATGTGTTAGACCTTGCATAATTTTTTTTTAGGGCATGAGTTTATTCAATCAATTTTTTTTGTGTTTATCTTTTAGGTCATGAGTTTTTTATAGTGTGAATTTATCTTTTATTGATTTAAATAAAAAAAAATCAATAAACACAAACAGGTGATTGTATAACTTTGTGTGATTGATATTCTTTTGGTTATTGTTGATTTTTTTTGTTTATTTACATAAATGATTATCGATTTATTTAATTAGATATTTGCAGAGGATTTTTAATTTACACTTTGAATTTTTTTATGTAAAAAAAAAAATATTTAAGCAGCCCATGTACCTAGTATTTTTTTTAAAAAAGAATTTACAACCTGCGGTGGAACGCAAGTTAAATAACTAATGTATTTGAAATCATGTTTGAGCGTGTTTTAAAAGTATATTTAGCTTTAAAAAAATGTTAAATTAGTTTTTTTTTATGATTTTTACATGATCATGTAAAAAAATAAAAAATTATATTAAAAATATATTTTAAATAAAAATAAAAGTATCATACCTTGTAATATCAAACATGCTAAAGGTCCCCAAGAGGTGTAACATAATAACAAAGGGCTTGAGATCTACACAGTAGGTCTCGAGTTCGAGTCAGGGCGTGCATCTTTTATAAAAACCTGGGACATCCAAAGTTTTACTCACTAACTTAGACCTACAAAATATATTTTTCAGGGGATGAGATTTCCTCTAATCCAAAAAAAAATAAAAATCAAACATGCTAAAGTCTAAATTGTCTGCAATACTAAATTTATTGAGCCAACACCTAAAAAGTAAATTATACATATGGAAGTATATTAATTAATTTATCGTGGTCAAAGGTAAACAATAAGTTGTAGTCAAAACGTTGGAACCACGAGGAATGCAGTACTGTGACCTGCTGGGATACTTGAATTATGAATCTGTCACACGCATCTATTTACACAGTAATCGATCAATCCATCATTGGTATCTGTTCTTTCCTTTTAAGTAGCACGTGTTAATTTTAATCACGTTTTGTTACCAAAAAATCATAAGACTTGATTCAGAGATAGTCTGTGATTATATATTTATTTTATTTTTAAAAAATTATATTTTGATATTATTATATTAAAACAATTTAAAAATATTAAAAAAAATCATTTTAACCAAAAATAATTATTTTTTAAAATATAAAATTTCAAACAAACTTTTAATTTAACTCGATGACTTACTAATTTAGGATTTGGCTCGTTCTAATCGGTGGCAACACTCAAATATTTTTTAATGATATAATTTTGAAATTTTTTTAAATATCTAAATTAATCAAAGTTAACTTATCTAATTAACAATTCAAATACCCGCATTCCATTAACAACCCAAATACCAAGTGAAATAGTAATGAAGTTCTATTATTAGTTTGATTACTATAGATTATGTATTTATTTTTTTTTGCCTTCAATTTTTTTCTGAATGCATTTTTATATTTCCATTTAGATGCTCAATTTGTCAAATTTTGTTAAGGAAGGAAAAATTCAATGACAATTAACCAAAGTAAAAAACACGGAGAAACGTGATGTCCAACCTCAACCTCGGGGGAAACATTATTTTTCATCCTTTTATTTACATTTTTCAACGTTGATAGCCCATTTTTTTTTAAAAAAATCAATTTTTGTCATAGAATTCATTTTTCTTATTTTTCAATTGATGGGTTTCAAATATAAAAAAGAAGATCATTGTTGTAACATATTTTGATTATGAAAAATATCAATCTTGATATATACAAGTTTCATTCTATTAGGAGAGTTTGATTGTGGTTATTTTTGTCTATCTTTTTGGTGATTGGATTATAAACAATAAATTACTTATTATTTTCTTTTTTTCCCCATAAAAATATAGTTGTCTGCCCCTTACAGGAATTAATTTTTTTAAAAGCCAAGCTTGGCTGAAAGGTATACGCATGTTGGACCACTTTGTCTAAGCCATACACTTGACTTTTTATTTTTAAGTTTTTTAATTTTTTTCGCATTATATATATATATATATATATATATATTTTCATTAAACCCAATAAAATCATGGACCGGGAACGACTGTGAAAGTCTTGGATATTGCATATATACCTCTAACCAAGTTGTTTTCAGGGTGGATGAATTGTTAAACATGAAAGATAACTCTTTTCAAGGGCCCTGTTGACATCTCTAGACTCCATAATGTTGTTGTCATCCATCACGTCCTGATTCAAGAATTTTAACTCAATTTCTTTTCAAATCTCGCGCGCGAACGCATTGTTGGACATGCTTCCCCTCGTCTCTTAGAAATGAGTAATTCACGCGCAAGTGTCATTCGCATGAAATCTTTCCCCTCTTAGTCATCAAAGTTCTTAGTTGAATATTTGCTACCATCACTAAAATTTGCATCGACACTTGCTTCTCTTGAGCTCGCGCTCCGAGTTTTGCAGTGACTAATATACCCTCATATTTATCGGGGCTAAGAACTTGCTCCAGTGATCAGGTATAGGTTGCGTGTTTCAGCGCCGTTCATTTTTAGAGCTGGTTTATTCATTTTACTTTTTTTTTTAATTCAAGGAAGGAAAATAAAAAAAAAACGAGTTCATAATCTAAGTATAAGTTTAGTAAATTAGATTGCTAAATTAGATTGCAAAATCTAAGCCGAAATAACATATTGTCATGTGAATTATATTTTTAAAGATATCATGTTAAATTTTTTTTATTTGTTTTATTTTGTACATAGTAGCATCTTCAATTATTTTTTTAAGATCCAAAATACATTATTACTGCACGTCCAACTTTTATTTGAATCTGCGTGTTTTTGTTTTTTCTTTCATCCAAACCTTTTCTTTTCATTTGATTTTATTTTTTGTGCTCGAAATGTTTTTTTTTATCTAACCTACGTAGCGCTGGAAAATATATATTTATTATGCCAAAAGTTCTTCTAATCACACCTTGCGAAAATCTTCCATCCTCTCTCTCTCTGTTTTTTTTTTAATATAAAAGTTTTTGAAGCATTTTTTTATTGTGTAAAAGCCGTAATATTCCTTCCAAGAGGTATTTTGCATCGGATTTATAATATTTGTTTCGTGAAAACGAAAGGTTAAAAAATCAATATTCCTCGCATATTCTCAATTAATGCGCACAGTATAGTTGTTTCTCATCACATCTCCCCTAACCTTTAAGAAAACGGTAGCGGGAGAATATATAAATCCATTTACCATTTTTTTGGGTAATATTCGTTAATTCATCATTTGAACCGACCATATAAAAGCATAGGATATACAATTCATATGACTTAATTAATTCCCGTTGAAAAAAATATTGTTTTAAGAAGATACTCTGCCGACAAATTCGAATACTCGATTTAGAATATTTAAAAATAAATAAATTAAAAAATCCTCGATTTAGAATATTTTAAAAAATTAAACTAGG
Organism: Populus nigra; assembly: GCF_951802175.1. Classification (NCBI taxonomy): domain Eukaryota; kingdom Viridiplantae; phylum Streptophyta; class Magnoliopsida; order Malpighiales; family Salicaceae; genus Populus; species Populus nigra. The sequence goes on from NC_084854.1 coordinate 23,535,967, forward strand.
TTTTATTTGATTTCCCTGAGATGTCAACCATGTTTTACCTCACCAACTCCTATCTAGTTTGACATGAAATTCGGTCCCATCTAATAACAAGGCAATGAATACACGAGCTTCCTAACCGAAAACAAGATCCAGGGAGCCAAGATCGTCTCAGATCAATCAAATCATCGAATTGAATGGAGGAACCCAACGCTTGTGAAGATAGGAACGCTATTTTGACGGTGGATCTCAGGTAGAAGTTTCCATGAAACACAGACACACATGTGGTGCTCAAGGCTCTTACAGATCCATCCCTATCTCCTAAAAAAACATTAAAAAAAAAAAAAAAAAACAGAGGAAGAGGTTGTTGCCAGGAGCGCATGAATACTTCCGACAACGCACATCTACTCGACACCCTCTTAAAGATAGCCATTATAAAGCCAGTCCTGACATTGGGAACTTCAAATTTGCTGGCTGGAGTTAATTGAGCTTGCTTAAAATCTGACGCTTTTATGATCTCAGACCTTCCACTGGGCAAGGAGTAATGTGGCTGGAGCCTGTAGGACATGCCCATCTGCCCCAGCAAAGAAAGGCTCTCCGTGGTTTCAGGTAATTTTTGTTTTTATATTTTACAAATATTTTTTAAATATTTTTTATTTTTTTCTTTACATTAATATTTTTTTAATATTTTTAAATTATTTTAATACATTAATATCAAAAATATTATTTAAAATATATAAAAATATATTATTTTAATATATTTTCAAGTAAAAAATATTTTAAAAAGTAATTACAATTACACTTCCAAATACTCTCCGAAATACTCTCCGAGACTCGTCTCTCACCTTTACCTCCCAGTTAGAGCAATGGTTTGATGACTAATGACCCGATACGCTCCATGGTTATGCCGCTGGTTTGCTTACCCGATCAAGCTCGCAGTCTTGAAGAGCATTTTGCCGCCATGGATGCAAATGTCAAGCATCCGTTTGACAGTTGAATAAATGATATATGCCCATAAGCATGCATGCATATATATATATATATATATATATATTCAGTGTCATCCTCATAAACTATGCTTTCCTCTTCCCTGTAAAAGTAAGATTTGTAAATGATTTATAACACGTCCCTTTTGTTTATTAGTAATGGATGGTATTTTAAAGATTATGCACGGAATATATATAGTTGAAGGGACAGAACCCATAGCCCAGGAGTAGACCCAAGGTCAGTTGACCCATCAAGGAACTAGCCCACTTTTAAAGCTTCGCGTCTGGGCACATCGATAATGGGAGGTGCCTAACTTGGATCCGGATGTCCCTTGCCTGAAGGACAGGGACCACGTAGCGTGCAACTGGCTTTTACAAAGGGACGTTGCTTGCCATTTGTAAGAAACATGCATAGCCTCCAGGCCCTCCACCTTGTTCGGTTTGGTGGAGGCCTGGGGCCTGGCACTACACCCATCGCTTTCCCCACTCCAAAAGAATTCAGGATGTATGTGCGACTCGTTGTTGGTGTTATCAAACTCTTGGCCGTCTTGTTCAGTTTGCTTAAAATTAAAAAATCGAATCAAATCAAATAAAAAAGAAATTAAACGGAAAAAACCAAATAAAATCGAAACCAAACCCATTAAAAAATCCAAAAAATACTTCAAAAAACAATATAGTTTTTGGTTTTTAATATAAAATAATCGAACCGAAACCGAGCCAAACTACACCAAGACCGAACCGAACCAAATCCGATCAGTTGAGTTTCAGTTTTTAATATAAAATAATCGAACCAAACCAAAATAGTCAGTTTGAACTGGTTTTAGTTTTTTTTATTTTATAAAATTTCAGTTTGGTTGTTTTTACAGGTAAAAACCGAACCGAACTGAAAATGATCATCTCTAATCTCCATTAAATATATTTTTTTAATTTTTTTAAAACGATATTATTTTTATTTTTTTAAAAAAATAATACTATTTAAAAAATAATTCATCGAGTTTCATTTAGATGTAGATCAAATAATCAAAGTTTAACTAAATCAAATACATGATGCATACATAATTTTGAAGAAAAACTAGATTGGTATATGCTCAGATTGATGAGTCAGCATCAAGATGGTTTTTATAACAATAATAATGATGATAATAATGGTAACAATAAGTACGAGAATAAAAAAACATAAACGTTAAATTATTTGTGTTTTGTTATTGTAAAAGCTTATCAAAACTTCACTCATAACGGACATACAATCATCCATAAAATATGATTTATTTACCAAACCAGCCTTGAGGAGTAGCATTAACATTTTGTTTTGCTCTCTAGGAAATAATTTAACTCGTCCCTCCTCTAAAGACAAAAACATCGATCGAGAATCCCTCCTTGCATTTCTGGCTAAGTTGTTTTTTCTCTCTCCTACCCTCATTAGCTTGGTTGGAGAAAAAAGTTTCCATCCTTTTTTTAATTTACTAAATTTAAATTTTAAAATCAACACCCAATGCAATTTATTCATCTGATATATATGAAATATATAAATCTTTTTGGTTTTGGTGGTAAAAATATTTTTAAATTGGTTTGCGCATCAATTAATAATAATATTTTTTCTAGAGAATCTTAAAAATACACCAATCATGTGAATTTAATATGTTGAATATTTCTTTTCTAAACACAAATCTTAAGATTTGAAACAAAAAAAACCAATAAAAGAATTGAATCTCCCCGGCACTCAAACCAATCTCTTACCAATATATATGATTTCAATTAGAAATGGCAATTTAATATGAGTTGATAAATACTTACACTCAAACCCAGTGAAATTTATTTTTTTGAATAATTACCTTGTTGATGAGTAATGAATATGATATAAATTTTATAAAAAACATTTCAAAATCGACCCGAATCTAAACCAACACACATATATATGTAAAATATTTGTTTAAAAATCTAATATATTACATACATACATACATAATACTTGTCTTAAATAATAGTTAAAAAATAAATATCTAAAACTTGATAGATATAATATGAACATCAAAATCTCTTGCTTGACACGTAGAAGATGTTTGTTTACGCAGTAACTTTAGCTTTTAAAGTAAACCGTGTAAACTAAGTGTTTAGTAATATAAAAAAGCAATTTATTGTTTGGTGGGACCTATAATTTTTTTTTTCAAACCATCGTTTCGCACACAACAGCCGAGAGCTGCTCCTCGTGTAATTCACCTAGCAACGCGAGAACCAACAGTGCTAGATGAATTTCACGTGGCACTGTTCACGTGAACAGTGTTCACTGGACTGCGTCCGGTCTGGTAAAATAAAAATTTAATTTTTTTAAAATTGTGTTTTGCTTGAAAAACTAGTGTTTAATATTATTTAATAACACTACATAAATTAAAAGAATATCGCATGATGACTTAGCATTAATGGAATTTGATCACAATTTCAATTTTGTTTCTGATGATATTTTACCTAATTTTATTACACGCTCAAAAAATGATGGAAACTATAATCCTTATCAGATGAATTTCATACGTGATAAAATTGTAAATAAGTTAATGAAATAATAAAAAATATTTGATAAAAAATATTATTTATTTAATGGTGCAACAATAGTAATTAAATTTACAATATTTGAATTAAAAACTATCAATATTAATAAATATCTTTTTTAGTTATTTTATAACATCAATTTGAAAAAGCATATTTAACCAAATATATTAAATTATTTTTTATTCAACCACAGTTTTAATCAAATATATATAAATACCAAACTAACCTCAACCAAAAATACTTTTTATAAAATATTTTTTTTTTAAATTACAACCATAAAAATTATCACAATACCAAACAGACACGAGTATAAATACAGAATAACCCAATTCCTAATTTCAATAAATCCAATTGGGCTGGCTGCTCTCCATCAATCACCAGGCTCTAAACAAGGGCCCAACAAAACAGCATTAAAGCCCATTTTAAACCCGCCCAAATTGCATCATCTTCTCCGTTACTTCACAAAATCTAAAACCCTAAACCCTCTAACCCCTCAAAATTTAGAAACCACCACAACCACCACCCTTACAAACACGAAACCGGCAACTATGAAACATAAAAAACCTGAACCCGAACCTGAAACCCAATTGAAAAACGACACAGAAATCTGCCAACAACTACTCTCCCGATACTCCGCCTCTACAGCACCACAGCACCGCCACCTCTTGGCAACTGCCGCCGCACTCCGTTCCATTCTTACCGCCGAATCACTTCCTTTAACTCCCTCAGCTTACTTCGCTGCCGCAATCAACAATCTCTCCGATTCGAAAACTCTAGATTCCACGGCAATTGCGGCGTTACTTTCGTTTGTTTCGATTGTGGTGCCCTTGATTGAAGAGAAGGGGATTAAGGATGCGAAGGTGAAGGAGGCGGTGGCGGTGTTAGTGGAAGTTGCGGTGGAGAGAGAAGGAGTGGGAGTGGGGAGTTTGGGCTGTGTAGTGAAGTGCTTGGGTGTTATGATTTTAGGGTTTTGTGATTTGGAGAAGTGGGATTCTGTGAAAGCAGGGTTTGAAAGTTTGATTAAATTCTCCGTTGATAAGAGACCAAAGGTTGTGCCTTTTTTCTTAATCGTCAAGTAATTCAGTGATTAATGATTATTAAGTTTCTATTTTTATAAGACTGATTTGATTTCCAGTTTGAATCTTTGTTTTTTTTAAGCTGAAAATGAAGTAATTCTTTGTCTTTGATAAATTTGGCTCTTGCTTAGGTTAATTTTGTGTTGTTCCTTGAGAAAGTTGAGATTTTTATCAAAGCTATTATACTATTGTTACCGGGATAAATGCAGGGAAGTTGACGAGTTTAGGATTTTGACTTTCATTGTTTCAGGTGAGGAGGAGTGCACATGAATGTCTTGAGAAGGTTTTCAAGTCTTTTAGATCTTCTTCTGTTGTTAAGGAAGCTAGCAAATTGGTCTTTTCGTTGTTCAAAAATTACATGCCTGTAGCACTTACATTGAGTGAGTCAAGGATTTTTGATGAATCTAAAGAAGAAACATTATCAAAGCTGGAACATCTAGAGGTCATTCATATGCTAAATCTTCTGAAGGTTACGGTTCCATATCTCTCGGTTAAAATCAGTTCAAAAGTTTTGCCAGAACTAGTTAAGCTTTTGAGGTCTGATTTCTCAGTGCTGACGAGGCAGATTTTTCAAAATATTGAAGCATTTTTTGTGAGTTCAAGTGATGAAGTGATTGGTCCGCAGCAGGAGAACATTATAGACTCTCTTTCTGGGTATTTATCTCTGGGACAGAAGAATCCTGTGGACACTGTATTGTCTGCCGCCACCCTGCTAAGAACTATTTTAAATAAACTTGGAGCCGGAGGATCAAGCTCTTGGACGAGTAATGGGCATAAAATTTTTGGTTCTACAGCAGGTTTGCTTCTTGATATGTTTATTGGATCTCTGTTAACAGTGCTAGTATTTTTCTTCTTTGTTATTGTTGCAGACTTGTTGATTGCATACTATTAGGTCCCCTGACACATGTTTATACTGATTCAGGTCTTTTGACTGATGAGGCTACTGCATCACAAGCTTCAGATATAATGAAGGAGTTGATCAACCACTATATAGATCCAAAAGAAGTCGTGATTAATGAAAGTCAATCACTTGATGATTCAAGTCAAGAGAGTGAAGAAGCAAATATGATAAAATCAACGTGCGCTGTCTTGGAGAATATTCTGAATTCATGTGATGGAATTCCTAACGAACACCTTTTGGGAGTCATATCTGTTTTGTTCAAGAAGCTTGGTACATGGAATTGTTGTTCTTCTGCCATTTTAGCACAATTATATTTCTTGATTTTACACATAATTCTGTTGCTTGCTTCAAACTATTTTATGGTATCCAAATCTCTATCCTGGACAAATTTTTAAACTAGCATAACTTTAGAGGCCATATTGCCAGCTAAATTTTAAAAGAATAGCGAACTTTTATAGTTCTCCGAACAAAATGCAATGTTTTCGCACACATGTTTAATATTGTGTCTGTCATTGTCTCAGAATTATATGTTTACTTGCATTGTTTCTATGCATGATTATGTTTAATCTAATAAATGGGTAGAGCTCCTGCTCATCAACTTTGCTTTTATATTGCAGGAGATGTATCGCATATCTTCATGAAGAACATCATACTTAAGCTTGCAGACTTGATGAATGATGTTGGTCGTGATAAACCAGACACAAATCATGTAAGTGCTCATGGATGTTCTTGCAACTGTCCCAATGTTGATGGAGCGGTGGTGTCAAGTGACCTCTTAAATTTTTATTTCATCTTCTTTTGCTTGTACTATTTCTTCAGCCAGTGACAAATTTTTGGGGCTGTCAATCTGCCAATTTTGATCCATGGTTGAACTGATTTTATGTTAGCATTAATGGTACAATGTTATTTCTTTTTGGCCCTTAGTTATGGGTGTGAAGCTATGCAAAAGCTATATTCACCTTTTGAGCAGTCCTAAGAAACCAATATCTTTTGAGCTGTCAATTTGCCTAGTGCCTGTTAGATCTCTCTAAGAGATTTGACACGAGCATTGTACATTCAAGTCGTATCTCATGAGATGTTTCCTAGGAAATGTAACAAGATCATCATTTCTGTATATCTTTTGTTGTTGTAAACTCACTCCTCAATTCAGATATGCACGTTTCTTTTTAGTTGATAGTGTATAATTTCTTTAAATGACATCTACTGAATTGATTGCTGCCCTTTTTGTTGCAATTCCAGCTTCAAAATTGCATGGGATCTGCAGTGGTTGCCATTGGTCCGGAGAAGATGCTTATGCTCCTACCTATCTCTATCGATCTTGACAATTTTACATGTTCAAATATCTGGTTGGTACCCATATTGAAAGACCATGTTGTTGGAGCTTCGCTAGGGTATTATATGGAGCACATCGTGCCTCTTGCAAAATCCTTTAAGCAAGCTGGTCAGAAAGGTATGCCCTAAAAGCTTTAAGTAAATGAAAAGTTTGTCCATTCTGGCTAATTTTATAATGATGAACTCTAATGGGTGGCAGAAGTTAGGCAGTTTCAAATGATCATATTGCCCTTATTTATGATGTAGAGCTCTTGGTTTGATGATGAAGATTTGTGTTACTGGACCTTTGTGTTTTGCTGAACCTAAACTGATGCCTGCAGTCTGCAATAGAAACTATCCAGATTGATACATTAACTAGTCAGTGGTCACACAACTATAGCTGACAACTGTTTGATTTACTGATCACCTGTGGGGCTGTACTAGCTCATAACCATTCTTTAATTGTAATGCAACCGAGAGTTGTTCTTTTATCTATCATAGCTTCATCTTCATGATTTTCATTCAACAACAATTTGTTATCCTGTGAACATTTCAACTTCTGGAATATATATATTTTTAATTATTATTCCCCTTTCCCCTTTTTTTGTCCAGTTAGAAAATCTGTAATTGGTCAAGATCTGCAGGCTCATGCTCATGGCCTCTGGGGACTGCTTCCTGCCTTTTGTCGCTATCCTGTTGATACTCACAAAAAGTTTGGAGCTTTGGCTGAACTTATGATTACTTCTCTTAAGAAGTACTCCTTCATGCATCAGAATATTGCTGTTGCCTTACAGGTGCCTCTCTTTTCCCTTTATAGGTTCAAAGAGCTAATTATTTTCTTTCTTCTTTTGGTTTGGTTTTTTTTATTGGGATGCATTATTTAATTGTTTTTATTTTCTTTTATATTTGATTTTTTTATATTTATTTCTTTGGTTTTGCATAGGTTCTTGTGAATCAAAACAGAAGTGTGATGTTGTCTAAATGTGATGGTGGTGCCTCAAATGACAATGCAGTAAAAGATTCTGTTTTAGAGTGCCAAAATGTAGCCACTTATTCCAAAAAAACTGCAACCAAAAACATCAAAGCTCTGGCATCATGTTCTTCAAAGTTGCTTCATGCTCTAGCTGACTTATTTGTTGATTCACAGTCGGGGAAGCCCTCATATATAAAGGTTTCTTCCATATATAGTTTTTCTCCATCTTAATTTTTGTTCTAACATGTTTGATAGATGTATTCTTGCTGTATTTTCTCTAAGTTGAAAGTTTATTTCTTGGGATACAGAATTGACTTGACATTGATATCATGCTCCCCGTTTTCCTACTGTGCATTTTTTTCACTGTAGTTTACGAATTATCTCTGTTTCCTTTTTTCTATAGCATCTGTTTTTTGGCTTTCATCTTCTCTATAAATAGTGTTGGGTTGGGTGATGCCTATACAAAGTGCATGAATCCTAGCAATTTACCAATTGGATTTGGATTGGCTTACCTGGCTTTATGACCTGCCATGGTCACTACTGCCCCTGATTTAAGGTGGAGTGGTTCGATATTCATTTTGCTTGAGCAGTTTAAGTAAGTGTTGCTGCTCTTGTAAGTTATTTGGAGCTACTGGCATGGTTTTCTTGTCATACTAGCTAAAGATTGTACAGATATAAATCATTGTTGTATCTATAAACTTGAAGCTTACACCTCATAGACTGTAACCTTCTTTGAAAGTTTCTGGGCTCATATGATTCAGTCCCTAGGTAAGTAGGATAGCTTTTGACATATTCTGTAATCTCTGCATCTCTCTAAGTTGGTAACATTGAGTTTAGCCTTTTCAGTAATGTTTCTTAGTTGTGAAATTATAATTATGCTATTGTATACGCATGCCATTACCTTTTTGATACCAGTCAATGTCATGAGATATCACATATTGACTGATGGTATTTTCTCAGGATGCTATTGCATGCTTGGCTTCTATCAGCAATTCTTCTGTCACCCAGAAAGTTTTCATGTCACTGCTTAAGAGGTTTCGGTTTGTAACTGGTGAAGGTGAGTTTCAACAGCCCAAGAGTGACGGTGATGAATTGATTGAGGAAGAAGCACGCAGCTTGAATGTACAAGAGAAAGATGTACATAGGTAAACTGGAAAGTTAATGTCCTGCTTTAATACCAAACCAACCCACAACATCTAACACTATCTCATGAAAAAGATTTAAAAAAAAGAAACGAAAAGAAGAAATTGTGTTAAGGATGTGAAAGGAATTAATGAACTGGGTTCTCCTTGTCTTCTCCAAATTGCTATATGTTTCTTATTTGCCTGCCTCGAAAATGTATCTTATGTTTTTGGTCTTCTCCCTGACTCCCCTGAAATCTTGAAAATTGACGAGTCCAGTAAATCTACAGGTGTGTGATGATGGAGCTTGCATCTTCTCTCGTTGTTGGAGCCAAAACAGATTTCATTGATCTGATATATAACTTTGTTGTCTTCATCTTTCAGGTGACTTTTTCAACTTGAACATCTGACAACCTTCATGTACTTTTTTGTTTGTGGCCAAATAATTCTGGTCTAAAAATTCTTTTATGAATCTTTGACATTCAGGCTACTGATGTAACTGGTCATTGTGAAGCATACCACACCCTGAGCAGAATTTTACAGGTTTGGATTCGCTTCTTGGCACACTTCAATTATCATCTACAGAAGCTACTGCTTTGCAGACTTAGTAGCTTTTCTTTTTTATTTTCTGGTGCAGGAACACACATGGTTTTGTTCTTCTCGGTTTGTGGAGCTGATTGACTTATTACTTGGCCTGAAATCTCCTGATGATGTTGCAACTCTTAAAAATCGATTTGCTTGTTTCCATATCCTCATAGTTCATGCATTAGAGGTCAAGATCTCTGTTCCTACTTGTCTTCTTTTAGTTTGTCATATCTTCTTCTATTTTTATCTCTGTATTTCCAAATCTTATATTTTTTTCTCTGTAACTGGCATTATTGAATATCTCAACTCCCAAAAATTGAGCTCATTTAGAAAAGGGAATGAAATTTAATTATGAAGTGGCATGTGATTAATATCCTCTCAATGATCTCAATTTTTGAGATACATAAATTGATAGATGAAATGATACTTCATGCGCTGCTTGTTTGCTTTTCTTTTCTTTTCTTTTCATTAATATAAATTACAACATAATAATTCGAGATAAAATCCTCAAGTCATCATTTTCTTGTCAGGGCAGGATGAAAGAAGAGTTAAAAAGTCAATGTCTTGACTGTATAAGGAAGAGAAATAGTTTTACTAATTGATGGTGTTAAACACTTGAATGCCTACATTTTGAACTATGTTTCTTGAGGACCTTTGCTTGTTTCATGTAAGCCATGAAAATTTTTTCTTTGGAAAATAGCAATTGTAATTGGAAAAAACAATACAAAGCAGAATCACAAGATGAATGTAAGTAAATTAGAAGGCACTGACAATTTATGTTTCTAGCTGAAGAGCCTACATTTGAGAAGAGTTAAAAGTCAATGTCTTGACTGGATAAGGAAGAGAAATATTTTACTAATTGTTGGTGTTAAACACTTGAATGCTTGCATTGTGAACCATGTTTCTTGGGGACCCTTGCATGTTACATGTTAGCCATGAAAGTTTTTTCTTTGGAAAATAGCAATAGAAATTGGAAAAAATAATACAAAGCAGAAATCACAAGATGAATGTAAGTAAATAAGAAGACACTGACAATTTATGTTTCTAGCTGAAGTGCCTACATTTGTGGAGGGTGTCCATTCACTATCCACTGAAGCAAGGGATTGCAATGTCCCAACCTCTCATTTTTCACCTCCAACCCCTATTTTTCTTGCTTCACTGTCTTTCTTCCACACAGTGAAGAGCACCTGATGGGAAAGTGTCCATTATTAGTACTATTTAGATTGAATACAAGACGCCTTAATTATTAAATTTATTTGTATGCCTAAATTTATGTCTCAAACAAATTATTGAGAAAAGATGATTGAGAATTTCTAGAATTTGGCCTGAAGATTCTATACTATCATGCATTAGTGGCTGCTTTAAATCTAGTGTGCATGATCTTGTGAAGTCCTGTTTTTTTTTACCTTTTTCTCCTTTTGTAGTTTCTCTTATTATATTTATATCATGGACACTGGCAACTTTGGTTTGTTTAGCTAATTCACTTTCTTTGGAGGAGGCAGATGTGATAGTCATCCCACATAAATTAAATGGAATCTGAAATTCCATTAATTTCTTTAATATGCCTTTTGCAGATGAACTCAGAGGAGAAAAATACAAAGGCTTTTCTTATGCTCAATGAGATCATAGTCATCTTGAAGGATGTACGTGCTTTGCTTCTTCTTTTTTATTGTTTTGTAGTCCTGATTTCCATTTTTGAGTTAGGAATCAGAGGTAAATGAACTCTTGTGCTACTTTATCTGCTCCGTGTGTGTTATTAGCTTGCCAAAGCTTGTTAAGAGAATCTCTCTCTCTCTGCTCTTGATATATTTCATGTCTCATTCTTTTGTACAAGTAAACATGGTTAATGTGTCAAACAAAAGATGCACGTGTAGGTTAAGACATTGATTTATAGTTTTCTCGCTCTGTTTTCTTTATGTTAGTTTAAAATTCTTGGATGGATAAGTTTGCTAATGAACTTTACATAACATAAAATTAACTAACTATATATTGCACTACTTACCGCTGTTATTGGTTTATTGTCATTGAAAAAACAACTAGGTTATGTTTTGTGCTAGATTTTAAATTGGCATCCATTTCTTGTTAAATAAAATTCAAGAAGTGGTTTTTTTCCCCCCTTGTTATTCTATACTATTGCCATTGTATCAACACGTTTGATATTCAGCATGAATTATCAAAGTTAGGACACTTGTGGTTGAGAGCTAACTGCATGCATCTATTCTGTAACATGTAGGCAAGGGAAGAAGCTAGGAAAGTGGCTTACGATACACTCCTTTTTATAAGTTCCTCCTTGCGCAACTCATCTTGTGCCACTTCCAGAGAAGCTTATCAAAGACTGATCAGCATGGTTAGTGTGTCACCTGTTCTGCTTTAGTATTGTTAACGTGAAGCTTCATTTGTTGAAGGCTTTTGAATATGCTTACCATCGCTTTAGTTCATTGTTTTTCCCAGCATGAATGGCTAATATCCTGGCTGTCTATCCCTCTGCCTCCAGTTGTTTGTCTATGTTAGAAAGTCAACCTTTTAAGTGAACATTATCAATGAATTCAGGTGATCAATGTGATGCCATCATTACCACTGCAATTAAAAATGATAGTTTTGGGTGTTTAGATAACTTGTTTGCCTTCTAGATTTGTGGTGTACAACTTCCTTAGGTTCTGTATGTGGACTTCAAATTAGACAAATATTTTGGGATCCAATAAAGGGTAGATGGACGAATTACTTTGCAGGCAGGGAGTACCTTATTTAGAAATTTTAGATTGTACATTGAGTTGTTGCTGATATGCTAGTTTTCAGTGGTCTTTTGGTTGTGGTCCAATGATGAAAAATCTTGAATTTGACCATTGTCATGTTGCCATTAATAACTTAACAAGTGTCATAGCTGCTCTCTGATGAAGTCATACACTGCTCAGATAACAGGCTATCTCTCTGGTTCGTCTCCCTACATAACAAGTGGAGCAGTATCTGCACTGTCTGTACTAGTATATAATGATACAGAAATCTGTCTTAAAGTGCCCGATCTTGTTCCCTCTCTCTTATCATTGCTGCAAAACAAAGCTCTGGAAGTCATAAAAGTAAGTATTTGCTAGCTCTCTATCCAGATTGTTATTAATTTATTTAGATTTCAACAGTGTCGAAATAATTAGTAAATATTAAACAGGCTGTTTTGGGCTTCACAAAAGTATTAGTATCTTGCTTGCAAGCAAAAGACCTGCAGAATTTCCTATCTGACATCATCATTGGAGTTCTTCCCTGGTCATCTGTCTCTAGAAACCATTTCAGATCAAAGGCATGTAGCTCTGGCATTATGCTCTTATTGGTCTTCTTTGACATTCCAAATAATTACATGTTTACGTGACTTTGTTTATTGATTGTCTGTTCTGAAAGGTCCTCTTACATATATGATATATGAGTTTCCACAGGTTACAGTCATACTGGAGATTATGATACGGAAGTGTGGTTCTTCTGCAGTTGAGTTAGATATCCCAGAGAAACATAAGAGTTTTTTCAAGACTGTTTTGCAGGTTGTTTTTCTTTTCTAAAAACGTTGCCTTCTCAATTTGGTTTTATTTTAATTTCTTGAAACATTTTGATTGAGCTCAGATTCAGACCCCACATGTCAGCTTGTGCTGGCCAGATTGAAAGTTGCTATAATTATGTAAAATGTCTCATGAGCATTCAGACTAGTGGCAGGGACAGAGCAAGACTTTTGGCTCCCTTTGAGTCACCAAATGCTGTTTCAGTATGTAAATGATAATCAGTGATTTAGACCATTAATATCTGTTGCGAAATGCATCAATCATTTAACCTTCCTTGTTAAGTTAACATTTATGTGGGGACCATTTTCCCGTCTAGAGCCCTTTTTGTCCTTTATATGGTCTCAAATTTTGTTCTGGTGTTTTCAAACTATTCATTCATTTAATGAAAAAATACTCAATAAAGGTCATCATCTCCCGTATTATAGCATGACTTTAACTATCTAGAATATCTAATCCAATGTGCTTCATGCTGCTGAAATTTTTGTTTAATTTTAAATAAAGCATATTGCTTCTTTCCAATATCCATCCTTTGCAGAATCGCCATCATAAGTCAACTTCCAAGGAAGCTGGCACAAATGATACAGAAAAAACGCCTGCAGATATATCACCTAAGAGGTTTGATAAATCTCCTGTTCCTTTTGGTTTAATATTTGTTATTTCTTTTTGCTTGATTGCTGTCTGCAAGAGCCATGTCTCCCTAGTTGCTTCTCACATTCAAATCCCTGTTGACTGTGCTGCTGCATCAGGGTGGAGAAGCCAAAGAACAAGGAATCGGGTTCTGTTCCTGAGAGAACTGGTTCAGTGCATCCTGGGAAGAGAAAGAGGGAGAAGAAACACAATGAGAACCCTCCCACCTCAAGCAAGCCTGGTATATCAACTGGTGATGGTAGCGGACGTGAAGGGGCTAAAAGAGCTAGGCACTTTGAGCATGAAAAATCAATCAAGGTTCGGTCAGAGGATGGTTGGAAGAAGAGGAATTTTAACAAAGAGCAAACTGGTGATGGGAAAAGAAAGATGGAGCATAGGAACACGAACAAGAAAGGCAAAGCGTCATTTCGTGGACCTAGTTCTGCTTCAAAATTACACAAACCCCAGAAAGCATGGAAGAAACAGAAACTCAACAACTGAGCGGCACCCGATTCCATTTACACAAACTAGTGAAACTTGCGAGGCAACAGAAAATCAGCCTCTGTTGATGCCCATGGAGTCCGAACCACCCATGCTTCTTGCACTGAATAGATATTGACAGTTATCGAAGTTCCTCCTTGGGCTGCTACTTAGCTAGCGATAGTCATTTATCGAGAGGTGGCTATTGGCAAGCCATATCATTGTCCAAGGTTCGGTCTTTTTAGCTGAACCATGGACGTAAAACTTATATAGCTACTGTGCGTCCAATATACAAGCAAGATGGGTCGGATCCTTGAATTCTGCCGATAAAGGAGCTTTTGTAACTTATTTCCTTTGAAGGCATAGAAAAGAGCAGGTACTGTTGGAAAACACCCAACGCTTTTGCCCTTTGGTTTTATTTTGTATTTGTTACACACCAGTCATCACAGTGACAGCCATTTGGATGGAGATGGAGTGCCTATTTACAAATTTTGATGTATATCATATTCTCTTTTGCTAATAACGTGTTAAAACACCATTTTGTTCACATTCAAACTGGGTACTTTCCATGACTTGTTTAATATTTTTTAACCAGTGCAAATCTGACAATAACAGTGATGATGTTTTATAAATGGAAAAGTTAGCACTCAATGATTTTTTTATATATATATTTTTAGATTATTGTAATAAGTTGATATTAAAAATATTTAAATAATGCTATTTTAATATATTTTCAATAAAAAAAATTTTTAAAAATAATTTTTCATACAGATTTCAATTAAAACAATTGTATCTCAATCTATAATACAGATTTTAAACTAAGTTATTGTTGTAGCTAAGTGTAATAACTTTGATGAGATAACGTTTGTAATAATAAAAATAAAGTAATAAATGTTTATTCTCAGATAATTTTTTTTGACGAGGGCCAAAAAGGTAATTAGAAGTTGGAACTAAAATAACTGTAAACCCATTTTGAAAGGGTTTATCTATCCACGGTCCGAAGCTGTTTCTCTATCTCAACCAGAAATGGCAACCATACACCATCACCACCTCCGGCTCCTTCACAACCCAACACCACCAGCCTTCAAACCCAAAATACTATGCAAGAATTCCAAAAACGACGCAGCATTCGAGGAGAAAAAATCTGGGTTCGTGGACTACGACAAGGGCATACACCATGTGTCCACTCAAGTGAGTGGAATCAGGAAAGACCAGATTCCTCAACGCTATCGTATACGAGTCCAAGGAGACAGGTTCCAGAAGGACTGGTCTGTTTCTCAGGTTGTCCAGAAAGTTCTTGAACTCGATCACAAGTCTGATGATGTTGAAGGTCTCTTGAACCGGTGGGTTGGCCGGTTTGCTCGTAAGAATTTCCCTCTTCTTATCAAGGTAAACAAACCATTTTCCCTGCAATGCTTGTCTACATTCGTGGGACCCACTCTCATGAACCGGACCCCACGTGTGGGACTTACAATGATTTGTGAAATTGGCCCGCTGTAACTTGGACCCATAGCAGGTTCATCCAATGATCGATACGTTATTGTTATTATTTGAGAGTGTTTTTTTTGAGAGGTGATGGAAGAAAAGGGTCTTATTATTATTTTTTTTTTGGAAATGATGTAGGAGATAACGCAGAAGGGTTCAATTGAACACAGCATTTTGGTTTTTCGGTGGATGAAGAATCAGAGGAACTACTGTGCCCGTACAGATATTTATAATATGATGATTAGGCTGCATGCTAGGCATAATTGGACTGATCAAGCTCGCGGGTTGTTTTTCGAGATGCAAAAATGGAGGTAATGCTTTATTGATTTGCAGTGTTTTTACGAGGGATTTGATTGTTTTTAGGACAAAATGGAATATTATAGTTGCCAATAAGCAATTCCTGTCACAGTAGTTGTTGTGGAATAAAATTTGTTTCTTGGCACCTTTATGGCTTTATGTTTCGGGGGCATTTAGGTGCTTTAGGTGGTATTCAAAGGAACTGGACATCCCTTCTGTTTCTCTTGTGATGCTTGGCCAGTTACTTTCTAGTTTCTGTCCCTATGGAAATATCTGAAGCTTTCTACCTTGGTCGCTATATGGTTCCAAATTATTCTTTTTTCCTGCTAGGTGCAAACCAGATGCTGAGACTTGCAATGCTCTTATCAATGCGCATGGTAGATCAGGTCAATGGCGTTGGGCTATGAATATAATGGAAGACATGCTGCAGAAAGCTGTGTGTATCTGTTTTCTTCTTCTATAATTTATCTTAGTAGGTCTGACTTGATGTGAGCTTCCTTTTTTTTTTCATGTTGAATTGGAGTTGTGTAGAAATTTTTGCAATATTGCTTCATGCATTGGTCTTTAGGGATCCATCACTACAGCCATAAAAAATGACTTGAAAAATTTTGTTTTCTTCACTCTTTTTTAACTCGTTCCTTTTCTAAGTTAGATATTCAAGGAGTGGTGGGGTCTTTGATTGAAACTTATTGATGATAGCTTGATTTATGACTTATATAACACCCATGTATTTTTCAACTGGTGTGCATGAAGGTTTAGAATAGGCATTTGATTCCACTGATAGTTTGGATGAATATAATAAGCTCCCCTGAATAATTTCCATAGAAAATACTGCTGCCTTCCCTATATTTCTTAAATTTATCTATGTGTGTTAGAATAGTTTTTAAATCTGAGACCGTTGCTCAGTGCAGTGGTTAAAATCTTGTTCTTGCAACTTCAAGTCTCGAGGGAAGGTCATTTCATGTAAAAAATAGGATTATCTTTAGATTCTCCCTTCTAGGACCCACTTTGCTGAAACCTTAACTAAGTATTGATTTTTTTCCATGTACAAACCCGAAAAGGAATTGGGTAAATGACTTGTTATTACTTTCTTATGCACTTGAGTCATCTGAGATCATAAGAGATTTCTGAGTCCTTAATTGTACATCTGCAGATTCCTCCCAGTCGGTCAACATATAATAACTTGATCAATGCTTGTGGATCTAGTGGAAACTGGAGAGAAGCTCTGAAGCTCTGTAAGAAAATGACTGAAAATGGAGTTGGACCTGATCTGGTGACTCACAATATTATTTTATCTGCATATAAAACTGGTGCCCAGTATGCAAAAGCTCTATCTTATTTTGAACTAATGAAAGGTACAAATATCCGTCCTGACACAACAACCCTTAACATCATTATATATTGCTTAACAAAGCTTGGTCAATATGAGAAAGCCATTGGTATTTTCAAGTCCATGAGGGAGAAGAGAGCAGAGTGCCACCCTGACGTTGTAACATTTACAAGCATCATCCACTTATACTCTGTGAATGGGCAGATAGAAAACTGTAGGGCCGTGTTTAGTACCATGGTTGCAGAAGGTCTCAAGCCTAACACTGTTTCCTATAATACACTCATGGGAGCATATGCTTCTCATGGGATGAATAAAGAGGCATTATCAGTTTTCAATGCAATTAAAAATAGTGGACTTCGTCCAGATGTCGTATCGTATACATCTTTGCTAAACTCATATGGAAGATCACAAAAACCAAAAAAGGCAAGAGAAGTATTTGAGATGATGAAGAGAGACAAGTTGAAGCCAAATCTTGTCAGCTACAATGCAATGATTGATGCCTATGGATCTAATGGTTTGCTTGCTGAAGCTGTGGAAGTTTTGCGTGAAATGGAACAAGATGGAATCTATCCAAATGCTGTTTCAATATGCACTCTTTTGGCAGCTTGTGGCCGCTGTTCTAGGAAGGTGAATATTGATGTTGTGCTTCAAGCAGCTGAAAGGCGACACATTAAATTGAACACAATTGCATATAATTCAGCTATTGGAAGCTATATGAATGTGGGAGAGTTTGAAAAGGCTACTTCTATGTACAGATCCATGAGAAAAAGTAAAGTGATTCCTGACGCTGTTACTTTCACAGTCTTAATAAGTGGTTGCTGCAAAATGTCAAAATATTGTGAGGCACTTGAGTTTCTTTCTGAAATGATGGACTTGAAGATTCCTATGACCAGGGAAGCTTACTCTTCTGTGATCTGTGCCTATAGCAAGCAGGCAAGTACTCTGGCAAAATATGCCTTCTAACTAATCTACAGGAAATGGAAGGAGATCTCATTTCTTTTGCTTTTTGATATATGTTAGGGTAAAATCACAGAAGCAGAATCTATGTTCAACAAGATGAAGATGGCTGGCTGTTGTCCTGATGTTGTTACCTATACCATGATGCTACATGCTTATAATGCAGCAGGTCAGTTTGTATGAGACATGATTAGTGAATGGCGTGAAATAAATCATCTGCCTAGGTAAATACCTCTCTTTTGTTTCTGTCCAAGTACAGAACACTGGAAAAAGGCCTGTGCTCTTCTTCAAGAAATGGAAGAGTATAATATCCAACCAGACACTATTGCATGTTCGGCTCTGATGAGAGCTTTCAATAAGGGAGGTGATCCATCGAAGGTTCTCATTCTTGCAGAGTTTATGAGAGAGAAAGAAATCCCCTTAAGCGATGCTATTTTCTTTGAGATGGTATCAGCCTGTAGCATGTAAGTATCCACTCTATCTTGTAAATTGCCTTCATAAGCATGTTTGTCTGGACAGGATAGATATCCTTCTCTCTTGATAATACATCATTATGCTCATGTTCCCCGAGTAACTAGCACAGAAAATTTGGGTGTAGATTACGAGATTGGAGAACAACGATTGAGTTAATTAAATTGATGGAGTCTTCATTCTCTGTTGTTTCAATTGGACTTCTGAATCAGCTTCTGCATCTTCTGGGGAAAAGTGGAAAAATTGAATCTATGATGAAGGTACTCAGATATTTTTCACATGTCTATCTTATATTATGATAGTTGTATTTGCCAAGAAACACTGCATTGAAACCGTAAACAATTTAACTATCCCTTTGTTTGACCTCTTGTTAAGCTTCTTATATAATAAATAACTTAAATCTTGGGGGGTATCAGTAGTGAGAGCTAATTTACTTGCTACTTTTATTCGTTATGTTTTATAAGCTAATCTTGCTCTGCATCATCTATGAACAAATGCAGTTGTTTTACAAGATTATAGGATCAGGTGCTGAAATCAACTGCAACACTTACTCGATCTTGTTGAAGAATCTTTTGGCTGTTGGAAATTGGAGGAAATATATTGAGGTGACTTGTAATCAAATTTCTGTTGTTTCATACAAAATAAAATTTCATAACTTTTAAAAATAATAAATGTTATGGATGGTGTTCATTTCATCAATCTCCTATTGATAGATATGGTGGGTATCAACCTGGGGTTTCCTTAGGATCTTCTTACACTCATCTGAAGTGAGACCTGGGGTATCACAGGGTGTCTGTTTTCAAAGTCTTGAATCAATGTGTCCATAAGTTATATGAGGCATGCATTTGAACTCAAGCACTGGCACAACAGTATAGTGATTACATGACTGCACAAAAGTGGGTTGTTCTTTTTGAAATCCTACTATCCTAGTGAAGTTCCCTTTTCACAATTGTCCCATGAAAGGAGAGCATGCATTACTTCAATAATCAGAGTAGTGGTCAGTTATATGTTTTGAAGTTTAATGATCATAATTATAGTTAAGGAAATGTAAGTGATCAACGAGACTTAATCTGTCAGATTATGCTTCAATTTTTCTATTATGGACATGCAAGTGGCAGGAATCAGGACTAGCCACTTTGCCCCTCGCTTATATCCCTAAAAAATGGAGACCTGCTATTCTTGGGTTAAAATGCAATTCTATTTGATCAGAAAAACTTGGTGAATTCTTAATGCAGGTATTGGAATGGATGGAGGAAGCCAGAGTTCAGCCTTCAAATGGAATGTATTTTGACATACTCTCCTTTGCACAGAAAAGTGGAGCCACTTATTCTTCTATCATACAGGAAAGAGTTGGTATGCAAATACTTGTCTCCCACACAAGAGAATCATGTTTTGGAACACATGCTTCTATCTATTATAAGTGAAAAAAATATTTAAACCTAGTCATTTCATTGGGTTGCTGTTTCTTATTCTGGTCACTGATGTTTTGCAGAATTGTTGAGAAGAAAATCTGGGAATGAAGTCTCGACAAGCAAGGTGTGAGATCCTTCCTACTCTCCGCTGGTTAAATGGGGGGGGGGGGGGAATTAACCCATGCCCTGCAAGAGGAGTTTATGACATTTCCAGTAATATATCCAAACTGTGGAAAGATGATCATTTTTCACACGATGAGGAATGGAACTTTGGAGTAGGAAATGTATAACAAGAAATTAGTCACTGCAGTTGATGCTCCTGATGAAAGTTCATTGAGCTGGGTAATGCTAGAGCACTTTCTCAGTATGTCTATTGACCCCTGAGAGGTCCTTTGCTTTCAAAATGTCGTATTAGAATGCAGGTTATGTCTGTGATCAAGGATGATGCCAGAGTGTCTGATGCAATTGTAGCAGGGGATGGAAATGGCCTAATGTGAGGAACAAAAGATGATGGCAATACAAAGTCATTACTAGCGTCATTGCACCTCTGAGAATATGGAGTTCAGTAACAATGTAATGTCCAGTCCCATCAACATTGAGAATCTGGTTTACAAATGCAATCTATTGTGTTCTCAAGAACACGAGAGGGTTTCGATCCGATTTGGATTAAACCCGCCACTCAAGAGTAGACAATCCACCGTGGACAGACTGGTGATCCGGGCTGCTTTACTGGTTTAACGATGTCCTGTTTATGCCGTGATAGGTCGAAGACTATGGATACTTGTTTGCTCAGTGTAGTTTCTATCTAGTTTCTCTTTGGCGGAAAGACTGAAGCAAATGCTAGATGTCAAGTTAACTACACGACCAACACCATGGCTGGCATATGATCTAGTTCTGTAATGCATTGTGAGGCAGTCGTTGGATAATGCAGCTGGTGAAATAGTCCTGGTCTTTTGTCTTTAATATCTGTACACATAAAATCCTGAATTTGGTTTCTTTGTAATAAGAAAAGGAATATTTTTTTTATTAAAAAAATGAGTATCCCTTGATCTTTCTTTTTCTGGAATGTATTACGCATCTTGTTTTTTTCAAAAAAAAAAAATACTTATTTTCTTTCTCGTACTTATAATAGTTCCTCTCTGTTTTCTTTTCAACAAGTACCTCTCTATTTTGGTCTTGGATGAGCATTTCTATATTAAAATCTCTATATTTACGAAAAAATTATTTTCTAATAATTTTTATATTTTTTATTTGGATTTGAACCAAAATAATAATAATAAAAAATATCTATCAATTGCTATTAAAATTATAATTATAATTATTAACTCGAACTAGACGAGTATCCATCAACTTAGATTTAATGTTGTTGATCTCACCAAATCTCAAATCAGTTTTTTTATTTATTTAAAATAATATTCTTAATAAAAATTAATATAATTAAGATAAAACACTTCACCATCCTCCGAGAGAGGGGGGAAAAACATCAATCAATTGGTGCCCATTTTGCCTGAGAGGTTTACATGCTAGTCACCTAAAAAGCAGGCAAAAAAAATATTCAACCTTCGCAATAATTACGACTACGACGTCGTTTTCAAACATGACTCGAAGCACCTCCAAAACCGGACAAGTGGCAGTTGGCTTCCACATCCACCAGCAAGCATCCATATTCCACAGTCCAAACTCTTTCAAAACACTTTAAGTTACCGAATTACCCCTTTCCCCTCCTAGCCGTTATAACCCATTTCACCCTGTAACAACCCTAAAACACCATCGTCATTTCCAAACCGATCAAGGACATCTCCGTCATTTAATCTTCTCTCCCCTCTTTACTTCAGTGAAAAACCAACAGTCAAAAAGATGCTTCCTTTTCAATTCTCAATTTGTTAGTTTTTTTCTTAAAACAAATCATGGCGTCTTCTTCTGATCCGGTCCTAAAACCAGAAATCGGCGGCGGAGTATGTGGTGGCGGAAGCGGAGGATGCGGAGGTGGAGGTGGTGGAGGAGAGAGCTCAGAGGCGGCGGTGATAGCAAACGATCAGTTATT
The DNA here is from genome assembly GCF_951802175.1 of Populus nigra. Taxonomy (NCBI): domain Eukaryota; kingdom Viridiplantae; phylum Streptophyta; class Magnoliopsida; order Malpighiales; family Salicaceae; genus Populus; species Populus nigra. The sequence continues at coordinate 23,558,082 of NC_084854.1, forward strand.
ACTGTACAGAGGACTTAAGAAGCCAAGGAAGGAGAGAGGATGCACCGCTAAAGAACGTATTAGCAAAATGCCTCCTTGCACTGCTGGTAAACGTAGCTCCATTTACCGTGGCGTCACCAGGTATAAATATACGTATCCGTGGGTGTAAAGGTGCCTGTATACGTATGTACAAGGTTCTTTTTTAGGGTTTCGGTTTAAAGTGTTTATCTTTTTGTATAATTGAGAGTGATTGTGTTAGGGCAAAGTTGAAGACAGTTAGTTGCTTGTGCTATGTGTATTATGTGTTTGACAACACGTGTAAACGAGGGTTTAGAGGAAATAAATGGTTGTGGGAGAAAGTGTTGAGGTAATTCAGGAGATTTGGAAATGCTAATTTTAATAGGATATTTGATGCAAGGCTTCTGGTGGATCAATGTAGTAGAATGGGTCCTGGAAAAGAAAAGGATTGTTTTTTTTTTATTTAAATAAAATAAATGTGATTTTGGGTCATTTTGAGGGTACAGGGTGGTTTACCTTGGATTTTCAAGGGTAGTCAATAGCAACACAGAATTATGATTTGATGGCTGATCACATTTCTATTGTTTGGTTTGGTCAATAGGCATAGGTGGACTGGTCGATATGAAGCTCACCTTTGGGATAAGAGTACCTGGAACCAGAATCAGAATAAGAAGGGAAAGCAAGGTCTCTCTCTCGCTTCCTCCCTCCCTCCCTCTCCTCTTTCTTTACAATGCAATCATGGGTATATTATGAACTGACACTGGCTTTGTCTCCTTGTTGCGCTTGGAATGGTCGGCCGGGCTCGTTCTTCCAGTATACTTGGGTATGTTACTGGCTTTATACAATCTTTTTCTTGAAATATGCTCATACTTGTGCTCTTCATATTTATTGGATTCATTAAGTTCTACTCACTTGCAGGGGCATATGATGACGAGGAAGCTGCTGCTAGGGCATATGATCTAGCTGCTTTGAAATATTGGGGCCCTGGAACACTCATTAATTTTCCAGTGAGATAAAAACTCCAGTTGGACCTTTCTTAGTTTCTTGTACAGAGCTCATTCGTGTTTTTCTGTTTACTGATTAAGTTTTGTCACAATGTCCCGCAGGTTACTGATTACACGAGAGATCTTGAAGAAATGCAGAATGTCTCAAGAGAAGAGTATCTGGCATCTCTTCGGAGGTGTGTATCTAGTCTGAAAAACATACCGTTTACAGTAATCATGCTGTTTCTAATGGTGGATGTTTTCTGCAGAAAGAGTAGTGGTTTTTCAAGAGGAATCTCAAAGTACCGTGCACTATCTAGGTATGCTCTTGGAACCTTTTACTTTTTTCTGCACAAATTATCCTTTCATTTATGGTACCTTTTGCTCTTCCCTAAAGCATTCTTTTGGTATATGATTGCCTAATCACATATGCTTAAAATATTACTAATTTTTTGTTTCTGCTTTCAGTCGATGGGACTCATCTTATAGTCGTGTGCCTGGATCTGAATACTTCAGTAACGTAAACTATGGTAAGGTCTGATTTCTTAATTCAGGGATTCTCTATTTATCATTAATCAAGACACCAAATTATATTAAAGAATTCTGCAGTGTTATGTTGCCTTGCAAAATGGCCTTTTGACAATAAATTGGTGACTGAAGGCTCCTGTGAGTATTTAAATTCTCCCACCTAGTTTACCTCCAAAATTAATGCCATCTAAGGGCAATATTTCATTATAAGGTGCAGGTGATGATCAAGCAGCTGAGAGTGAATACAGTTTTTGTATTGAGAGAAAGATAGATCTGACAGGCTATATTAAATGGTGGGGTTCCAATAAAACTAGTCTGGCAGAGTCTATGACAAAGTCATCCGAGGATACAAAACATGGCTGTGCTGACGACATTGGCAGTGAACTTAAAACAACAGAACGAGAAGTGCAATGTACTGAGCCATACCAGATGCCCCGTTTAGGCTTATCTGTTGAAGGAAAAAGGCATAAAGGTTCTAAGATATCTGCTTTGAGCATTTTGTCACAGTCAGCTGCATACAAGGACTTGCAAGAGAAGGCATCAAAAAAGCAAGAAACTGTCATTGAAAATGATGAGAATGAAAACAGAAATAATATCAACAAGATGGACCGTGGCAAAGCAGTTGAGAAGTCCACAAGTCACGATAGCAACAGTGAGAGGCTTGGAGCTGCATTAGGAATGACTGGGGGATTGTCTCTTCAAAGAAATGTTCCATTGACTCCTTTCTTGTCTGCTCCTCTTCTGACCAACTACAACACAATCGATCCCTTAGTAGACCCCATCCTTTGGACATCTCTTGTTCCTGCTCTTCCTACTGGACTTTCTCGAAATCCTGAGGTAGGGTTTATTCTCGCTTAAAGCTTCTCAATATTTCTTTCTTTTTTCTTAATCTGCAATCCTCCATTTCTCTTGTGTCTATTTCCTTGCTAGAGTATAAGAATGTTTCTTTTAAAAAACTCTCAAGAAGATAAATTATTATAAATTTATGAGCAATCATAAATCAGTTTCAGAGGTCAGGAAAATTGTTGTCGTCTTGAGTGAGTTGATCGCTTCGTGTAGAATACCAGAGAAACATCATAGTGTAGAATACCAGAGAAACATCATCTATAACTAATATCCTGTCCGAAATTTGATCCCAAGAAAACTTGGTCATGTAGTTTCGCATGTCCTGGGAAGCATTAAAGCTGTGAGGTTTTCTTGGTAAAGCGTGGAATCAGACGGCTGGGTGCTCGCCTGTAGTTTTGAGATACACTAATACTACTCAGTAATCTCACCTGTCATTACAAGAGGACAAAATTGACACTATGGTAAAGCTCTGCCATGATTTATTGTCGCCTGTATAATTGCTTGATTAAATCCTTTAATGTTGTGATGCAGGTTACAAAGACTGAGACCAGTTCAACTTATAGTTTCTTTCGGCCAGAGGAGTGATGGTGTCTCAACTCTTACTCCGCCCTTTACAGGAAGGCAGATGTTCCTTCTATTTGGGAAAAGAAGAGCAGGAATTTGGGAGATTTTAGCATCAGATCCCTCAGAAAGCCAGATGTTCTTGTAACCTGAGGAAAAAAAAAGCAGATATTTGGAAGGTTTCAGTGTGAAAAATCCAAGGAAAAGTGTCCTAATTGCAATTTTTTCTTCCGAGATAAGGCTTTTACTTCTTTTTACAGGTTTGCTTACGTTTGTTTCAGAGAATATACAAAGACATCCTAATGTATATGTACATTAATCACATGTAGACTTTCTATACTCGCAGCTGATGTACACGAAGTTTCAGAATTCAGTCCCCCCAAGAAATATATATATATATATATATATATATATATATATATATATGACTGAATTTTATCTATGACTCAGAAAAGGAAGAACGACACATGTTTTGCGTAGAAATGAAAATGTTGAACTCCCGGCCATTATTGTTAAAATAGTGAGTTAACTAGTATAATTGCACGAGAAACATGAGCAAACTCAGATTAAAAACTCAGTTTGATTTTTTAAGTTTATTAAATTTATGATATAAATCAAGACATGTTCAAATTTAATTTTAAAACATCTACTAATCAGTTTTGCAAGATTGCATATATCTTTTAAACAATACATTGGATAAAACTGAAATTTTATAGAAAAATATTAAACACATGAAAATATATTGTGGTAAATTTTCAGGTTAAATGGAGTTCAGGAACATAATATTTCATAAAGTCAAAGTTAGTAGATGAATCTTGTCAAATATATCAAATTAAACATTTGTGTACTGTTTGAAACATATCTAGAGCTACCAGTGAAATTTCATTGCAATTAAAGTTAGGCTGAAAACTAGGTATCTGAAGCTTTCCAACCATATATTGTTGGTCCAGTAATTTATCCAAGTGAGAGAGAAAAGCATGTTTGAAATTAGAACTCAAATTTACCAAGAATATGCGGAAATTGAAGATTCGAAACCATATGGAGGAATTTTAACATGAAGACTTTTTTATTATTCTATTTTATTTATTTAATTTTGAATAATTATCTTTAATTTGAATTTTTTGGTATATTAGACATTGTTTGAAGATTTATTTCATTATTTAATTTATATTAGTTAATTACTAGTTTAAGTTCATTAACTTTCAACTCAAAAAAAGACTATTAGGTTCATGTGTACTTCCTATTCAGTAATTCTCATGTATTACTGAAGTTTTGTTCTAAGACTTTTTATTTCTTCATGTCATTAATTTATTAATTCATACTATCTATCTCTCTCATTTTATTTAGATTACTTATTGATTATAATATTGTTGATTAATTTTATCAGATTTTAATGTAATTTAATTTTTTAGTTAGAATTATCAATATATAATTAGTTAAAAAAACTATTTATGTTTTTATGATTTTACAATTTAAATTTACGATTCGTGTTTATATTGTATTTTTTATGTCATATAAAAAAAAAGCATCCATGACAACCTTACTCCCTGCATATAAAAAAAAATGGATTAAAAAAGAAAAAAAAATTGAATGTTCTTGTTCTAAGATTTGGTCTTGGCCAGTGGAAGACATGGTTGATCTGGACTGGTAAGATGAATAGGTTTTAAGCTGATTTACAAGCAACCTTTATCTGATAATTATCAAAAAAAAAAAACCTTCCTCTAAAAACTATACTTCTGATCTTATCGATGTCGTTGCTCTCCGTTCCTATTGGATGGATAACGCCTCCTCCCCAACTCAAAGACAATTTATTTCCCCCACAACAGAGGAGGCTTTGCCAAAATCTAAACCGCTGCCATGTGATAATTGATAGAGCTTATTATCCAACTAATCATTTTTTTTATGGCTGCGCGAGAATAGGCAGCCACGTCTATTGCGACTGCCCAAGTGTTGGTGGATTCTGCTTGCATATGGGCTGTGGTTGGCATAGTTAGGACAGTTATGGCTAGCACCAGCAGTGGTCTAAATCCATTACCTGGTTAGCCATTCAAGAGACATTATTCCATGTTTAAATTTGTAGTTCCATAGTCAGTTTTATCTTGAAAAGAGAGGTGGTATCTGCATTTTATAAATTTTCCTTAACTTTTAGTCAAAGTGGGATACTGATATTATCATAGCCCCTGGTCAACAAGCTTGGAAGCAAAGAGCATGTAACCCACATTCTCACCAATGGTGTTATTACATGGTTGGCTTCTCAGGAAGTGTTGCCTCACTAAGAAGAAAAAACAATGAGCACAGGGGCTCCCAGGAAGATGCACTGCAGAGATGATTCTATTAACATGGATTGAGGAAGCTCTTCATCACTTCATAGCAAAGCCACGTTTGCATGGAAAATCATATAAATGCCGCATTGAGAATAGTAGAGACAACTCTGACAGCCATTCTCGAGACTCAGAAGTGGTGGAAGGAAGGCTTGATTCAGCAGAATCAAGTGCTTAAGTTCCCCAAAAAAATGGGGGCATCTCAAATGGGAGATTTGGCTTTGGAACTTCCAATTTAAGAACTTCAATAGCTTGACTGATTTTAGGCCTCTGCTTGGCAGTTGGATGAACACTACACTATCCAACAATCAAATAAGGATTCCATCTCATGCTTATTGAAATCAATGTTTAACCTCTCACCAGCTGCTTCAAGAACATTCCCAGCTCCATAAAGCTCCCAAAACCATTCAACTAGGCCTAGATGTGACTCCTCATTTTTGTGTTTCCTTATCCCACAAGCTATTTCCAAAACTAAAACCCCAAAGCTATAAACATCTGCTTCTTTACCTGCCCTGCCTTGATAGTAAAATCCAGGAGCTACACAGCCAAATGTCCCCACCATCTTTCTTGTTTGAAGGGCCAGGTCAGGCTGGTCTAGAAACATGGCTGCACCAAAATCACCAAGAATGGCATTGCATTTTGAGTCCAAAATCACATTAGTTGACTTGATATCGCAATGCATAACACATTTCTTTGATTCTTCATGGAGATAAACAACGTTGACGACAAATCAAAAACTATATTGAACCTTGTCTTCCATGGTAGTTGCATGCCATTTCTAAGAAGATGATTGTTTAGACTTCCATTTGACATGTAACCATAAGCAAGCAAAAATTCACCTCCGTCAGTGCTCCAACCTATCAACAGTATAATGTTCCCATGTTCTAACTGACTCGTGATTATTAATTCAGTGGTGATTCTTCAGCATGTTTATATCCTCTGTCTATTTACAGCAACCTTATAGTTGGGATTGCTTAGCTATCCCTTGTAAACACATCCAGTACCTCCTTGTCCCAACATTCTCTTGCTTGAAAAAGTTATTGGTAGCAGAAACTAGATCGTGGAAATCCATCTCTTCTGTCAGAACTTCTCTTGCTAATTCTAAAATTGTACGAGGGCTTTTTCCATAGATTTTCTCTCTTCTTTGTCACTATAAGCCCTACTGCTATTGTCATCATTAGAAGAATACAAATAACAGTACCTAGTTTCCAGTTAACCTTACCTTCCCGTACCAAGCATTTCTGTAGATTTCTCTAGAAACCCCCAAGAGATTAGGGGGTCTATCTTGGTTACCTGAACTGGGATTCTACCGAGATGAACTTTCTTGTATGGATGTTGCTGTTGGAATGCACGAGAGACATCTCTTCGAAGTTACTTGTTTGAGGCAATTTGGGTTGACAGACGTTGTGTTGTACTCTGTTCTGTGTTTCAAGATAGAACAACATTAGTGATTGGAAGACTAGGCACGTGAAAGGAGAGGTCAGTAACTTGTTTGAAGTGTCATGAATGAAAGTTTTGCAAATGAGAAAATGGGTCTACAGAGTTTGGAAGGAGCAAGGCTTTGGATGCCTAGTATTTCAAAACATCAAGCACAGAGCAGCAGGTGGCTTGTGAAGGTCTTATTTGAGAAACATGACAGGAGAGTCGACAGCACGGCATAGATACTACCAAGAAATCTAAAAAAAATGGAGTTAGTGATGAACTGGCCAAAGATCCGAACATGGAAATGGGCACCCAGAAGTGTCCGTATCCCTTTATTTGGTTCTACGTGACAAAAACCGTTACTGAGGTAATATAAGAGAATAACTGAAACGAAGCATTATATACAAGAATTCAAGCGAACAACCAAAGAATGATTCTATCGGCAAGGAAGCAGCTTTCGCATTTCATATCATTGCCCATATATCTCCAAGTAATTAAAAGCTTTTGTTATTTCTCTACTTGGAATATCAGTGACATTTCCGAGGAAAAGCTTAGAAACTTGAGAATAGATAAAGTAATATGAAGTGGAAATCTTTGAAATGGAAGTAGATTTTGTAATCATACAAAGGTCAATAAAAACTTGACAAGCTTAATGGCCAATACTCGATGTAATGGGGGGTACATTTGAATCAGCAGGTGAAGGTACTAATATCCAGAGAGCAATACACATTCTTGTGATTCTTCATGGAGATAAAGAAATGCGAATGCAAAGTCAAAAGCTATATTGAACCTCACCTTCAGTGGAGATGTGTTTCATTTCTGAAAAGATGATTATCTACACTTCCATTTGATATATACACAAACCCGTAGACGAGTAAAAGTAAGTAGTCACCTTCATTGTCGCTCCAACCTATCAATTGTACAACATTCCAACTTAGTCATGCACTATTGATAAGTGTTGTAATTGCAAGCCGAGACAAAGAACCATATTGACTGCTGCAAGAACCTTACTAATTGTCGGATATCACAGAGATGGAGATGGAAACAAGATACTAGCAGCAGGGGGTGATTCCTGGGTACTCGTTGAAAAATTATTTGATAGAACAAATACAGCAGATCACACAATCTTTATGTCGTTGCTTATGTCAAGAAAAAATTCAAATCACCATAACAACATGAATTTCTAACCATGCGAGCTTCCTTTGAGTATCTTTTGTGCAGTTAATAGTATCGCAGGGAAAAAATCAGTGTATATGGTACAAAACTTTAGGGATGCACAGAAAACTGTGTCGTCCACTTTCTTATTACAGAAAAATCAGGCTCTTATTTCTTACAGTGAACTGTAAAAAGAAAAAAAAATCTCTTCCTGCGGTTGCCTATGGGCGATGTTTTACAACAGGTTTGCTTCTGGAACAGAACATATGAAAATTAAGCATGGAAAAAGCTCAACCGTCCGAATGCACTTGATTCAACCAAACACCAATCTCGATCTAGATGCAGTCGGCTTCATGAATTTTCTTTTACTGTTGTGTTATTTGAAATCATTTTCTCCATTGTTTGACTGCAGGCATCTGCAGTCGCCAAAATCTACCATAGCCGATCTGCATTTCCATGTATAGAGTCCAACCAGGGACGCCGTTTTCCATTTCCTGCATATTTCTTTTGTGTCAGCTGTTTTTCATTCCGGCATATTTTCTTCGTGCCAGTTGAAACATTTTTCTCCGTTGTTTGACTGTAGGCTTCCATGGTTGCCCAACTCTACCATAGCTGTTTTGCATTTCCACGCATCCAGAGTTCATCTCAGGGACACCGTTTACCATTTCCTGTATATTATGTCGATGTAAAAGGGACTTCGTCCAAGGGAGAAGGTGAGCATCCAAATCATATCCCACGGAGTTCATTCTGCATAGAAGATAAATGGCACGATCCTTTCCCATTTCACCCTTTCTACGGACAAGTTTTGTCAGTATTCGATTGGCAACCCGTCGTCTCAACAGGTAGCCTTTCTCGATGGTGTAAAGGAAAACATCAATTGCACGGTCTAGATCCCCTTCTTTCAATAGAAAATATATCAATTTCACACAACAAGGGGGTGTAATAACAACTTTGTACTCTTCAAGGATTAAGAATATCTTCAAAGCTTCACCTACCCTTCTTGTTTGACACAGCCCAATTAGCCAAATAGCATATGGACCTAAATCAAAATCTTTTAACTTGAAGTCCATCTCAAGCAAGCCTCGAACAGCCTTTTCCACTTCTTGCTTCTCAAAGTATCCTTCTATAGCTTTAATTGCTTCATCTTCCTGGCTACGAATGTTCCTGAGATACTTCAACCAGAGACTAAAAGCTCGTGGCAACTCCATTCTCCTGCACATCCAAGTCATCATTGTTCTATAAACTGCAGCATCAGGTGTACATCCATTCTTCTCCATCTGGTCAAAGACCTTGTAGGCATCCTCTTCTCGTTGAAACCGTAGAAGCCCATTGATAAGAGTTCCATACGTAACAGTATCAGGTGAGAGCCCCTTGAATTGCATTTCCCTGAAGAGTTTATAAGCACCATTAAAGTTGCCTAACTTGCAAAAACCATTGACCAGAATGTTATACGTATAAATGCCTGGTGCATCCCCGCTGTCAGCAAGTTGCATGAGAATCCTGTAGGCCTTATGAATCAAGCCTGAGTCACACAATTGCTCCACCATTTTTTGTAGGCTTGCTGAATCAAGAACGTGACTGGGCCCCTGAGAAAGACGAAGAAACAGAGAAGGATTTCTCCCTATCTCCATCTTATAAAACAGAAGGTGAGCTTTCTCGAGCTGGCCAGTTTTACAAAGTCCATCAATAAGGGAATTGAATGTAACTGCAGAAGGATAACATCCAAGCTTCTCCATCTCATTGAATATTTCTTGGGCATCCCTGGTAAGACCATTTCTACACATACCACTAATGAGAATGGAGTAAGTTTTAACATTAGGGAAGCAATCATGCCTAGAAATCTCAAGTTGTAGTGACCGAGCCTCACTCAAAAGACCCATATCACAGAAACCTTTGATCAAAACGTTATAACAAACAGTATCAGGAACCACACCACTATCTGTCATCTCATTCAACAACTCCAACGCATCCCTAACCTTCCCTGCTTCTGCTAACCCCTTCATCATTATTGTATACAAATAAACATCAGGCTTGACATTATCCTCGATCATTTTCCTATACAACAGTTGCACATCTTTATATCTCTTGGCTCTAAACAACCCACGAATCAAACAACTGTACCCGCGCACATCAAGCACATATCCGTCCTTCTCGAACAACCTTAACAGAGAAAAGGCCTCATCAACTCTATCTAACATACAAAACCCATTAAGCAAAGCATTGCAAGTAACAAAATCAGGACCGACCCCACTATCTTTCATCTTATCAAACAATCTATAAGCATCATCAACCCTCTTGGATCTACACAACCCCGAAATAACAACACAATACGTAAAGGCGTCAGGCAAAATACCTCTTTGTGTCATTTCATCAAACAAGTGAAGTGCATCCTTTACATTGCCACTCTTACACAACCCGTCAATCAAGATACTAAATGTAGCTACATTCGGCAAACAATTCAACTTCATCATTCTAGTATAAACAGTTAAAGCTAATAAAAGAAAATTCTTTTGAATCAAAACATCCAAAATCATGTTATAAGTGTAAACATCAGGCGTGCAATCAAAATCCCTCATTGACCCAAAAGTTTCCATAGCTTTATCAGTCAAACCCATCTTCAAATACACTTTAATCAACACAAAAAATGCATCGTTATGCACCTTTATGCCACCATTTTTAAGAGTTTCAAGTGTTTGACAGTACAACTCAAGCCCGTTTTGGTTAATGAGCAAGTCGGTGATTAAATCACAAGATTCCCATGCACGAAAACGCTTGAAATTTGATGCCCAGATAAAGAAACGAAAACCCAGTTGAGGGTTTGGTGGGTTTTGGATTATAGAGGTAACAATTTTTGGTGAGAGAAACGGGACCATGGGTTCTAAAGCTGGTTCCATTGGGTTCATAGTTTTAATAACGGTGAATACTTCATCGGAAATAGAAGTTTCTTGTATGGCTGAGGTGTGGAGGGATTGAACCCATGGCGGTTTTGGGTGAGAGAAATGGCGTTGAAGTAGAGAGTGGGGTTTCATGAACAGTAGAGAGTTGAGGTTCATGGTTATAGTTAGATGATTGATGGGTTTTGGGAATAATAATGCATGAAAGGGACATACCAGATTGAATTTGAGGTTGTTGTTGTTTTTCTGTTGGATTTGTATGACCAAGGTTTTAGTTTTTGCTTTCTGTTTCTTTTTCTATTTTCTGTCTGGCTAGTGAGAAAATGGTGGCAACGAGCAAACATCAAGCGTGTTTGGTTCTCTAAAACAGAGGGACTGTTGATTTCTGTCTCTCCATTTTTCCATGCCACTTTTGAGTTTCTTCTCTTGAGCAAGCAAAACAGGAAGTTAATGAGAAAATTATTTTGAAGTGTTGTCATGAAAAATAAATTTTAAAAAAATAAAAAATATATATTAGTTTAATATATTTTTAAATAAAAAATATTTAAAAAAACAATTATTGTTATAATACGAAACATTTTGTGTTTTCTAAAAATAATGTTTAATTTTTTCTTTATAACTTGCCTAGATTTTCAGATAATCAATTTTTTTTTAAGAAATATAAAAAGATAGGTAGTTTATCCCTGGATTTTCAGCAGTAAATTGATACATTGTCATCCTTGAAAAGACTGCCATATTTATTTTGGGATCAAAGTTTAGGGCATGTTCATTAATGAAAAACTATTTTTCATTTTCAATTCTAGTATTCTTTATTATTTTTTCTTTTTCAATAGAAAATTAAGAAACATGTTATTTGTTGAAAAAATTGTATTGAAAATTTGTTAAGAACATCTAAAATATGTTTTTTAAACATGGTATGAATCTAAAAAACTAGTATTTCAAAAATTTTATGAAGAAATATTGTACTTAAATATGAATATTTAAGTTCTAGTTTTTTATTGACTTTAATTTTCTAAAAAATAAATATTATTCTATTTCTGAAAAGCCTCTAGAAATTGTGGTAAAGCTTTTCTTTTTCATTTCATCACAACAAAATCATTCCCTCGGAATGGAAAGATTATATACATTTATGTAATCTTCTCCCATCCAAAGTGGATTTTTTTTCCTCATTTCCTCCCATCCTTGATTTTTTTCAAAGTCCTTTGACGAGGCTGGATCCAATGAAGTTTTTTTCTTTTCTGGTTTCGGCTGGTTTGTACGCTTTGATTAGGCCCTCGATGGATGCGGCCGTAAAGTGCTCATGCTTCGGCTGGTTAGTGTGCTTTGGGAGCCCAGTTAGCTTACTATTTCTCATTACAGTGTGTGCAGGCTCCTCCAACGGTGTTTGGAGAAGCGAGCCAAGTCTTTGCCGATGGATAGGCGTGTAGCGGTGTCAGATCACCGGTGGGATTCACGTGGATTATTTTATTTTATTTTTTTTATCTCTCATTTTCCCTCTCTTCTTTTAAAAAATACAAAAATTTCATTTTATTTCATTTTTTTTATTTAATTTAGTCCTCATTCTTTTTATTAATTAATGTTTGTTTTGCTTTTAATATTTATTTAAGTTTTTTTAAATTTCATTCCTAAACATTTAATTTTATTTTATCTAGTTTAATTCTCATTCTTTTAACTATTATTTTTTTATCTTTTTCTTAATGTATTTATGTTTTTCAACATTGTTCCTCAATATTATATTTGAATTAGCTTTTGTGTTCAGTTTTGTTTCTTATTATAAAGTATTAAATTAATATTTTTTAATAATTTTGATGTGTTGATGTTAATAATTTTAAAATATATATTTTAATAAATTTTCGATTGAAAATCACTTTTGTAAAAACACACTAAACCACTTAACTATAGAACAAACTCCCACTGTAGCAACAAAACAACAAAGCCATGCAGGTATTATATTGAGATTAGCAAGTGGGTTGATTACATTAACCTCAATTTTAAAATGAAAAAACAAACACATGCCAATGTTAACAATTCCAGTTGATTCAAAGTCAGTAATCTAAACACTCCTCCAACCCCTATTTTCACATAAAGTAGCCATGATATAACCGCGGTCAACGTTACACACCATTTAAATGCGGGTTGCCTTTTTTTATTTGGATTTCTTGAAACGCATGCACACAGTGAAAGTAATAAATTTAAATTTTTCAGGAGTCTCAAGGAGTCTCAAAGATCTTGTTGGACATATCTAAAGTTGTTTAAGGTTTATACAAAGATTATTTGGAGATTAGATATTCTTTTTAGCTTTGAATAATTACTTTAAGTCTAGGTTGTTGCAAATTATAAGCCGTTTAATTGTCCGACTTCTAACAATAATCTACATACATCATTTATCATAAATCTTTTAAACTCTTTTAGGAGAGAGAAATTGTTATATCTTTGAATACTAGCTATTTTCTTTTGTGTTTCATGTGTTTTTATACTATACTCTACTCATCTTATAAAATAAAAAATATAACTTTTAATTTATATAAAAAACTAAAAAACCCTATAAATAGCAAAATATTATTTTTCCTCTTAAATAACATCACATATATTATTATGGGCTAATTTTAAAAATTTATTCAACCAAGTCATTACTTGATTATTTTAGGTCTAAAATTGTAATTTCATGTATTAATTACATTTTAATCCTTAATTTCTAGAATTTATTTACATTTAAGTCACACTCCATTAATCATTTCATTTTAATTTTTCATTTCATGTATTAATTTCATTTTTAATCCTTAATTTGATTAATGAATCTCACTATGAACATTCAGTAATAATGTTTTGATGTAACAGAAAACTCATAATTATAACAACTTTATAGTTTTATATGCAAAATATTTTTGTTTCATGAACTTTATCTTTACTATAGATTCATTAATCAAATATTAGATTTATTAATCAAGTATAATTGAATGTTAAAGATAAAAAAGCCTATGTTAATAATAAATATGTTTTACATTAATAAAATGAGTGCTACATGTAACCAACCGATTAGCTACACAACACATCCACTAACATTTTATTCTTTAAATTTTACTTAAAAATTAGGTTGATGCAAAATATGATCAAATGTTGATTCGATTTTTATAGCAGTGGCTTTGATAACAATAAGTATCTCGCTCGCAACCCAAATTATGTCATTAGAATAAATCGATAAAAAAAAAATTATACAACCCTTTTTTATATTTTTTTTAAAAAAATCATGTTAACTTTTTTAACCCGTGACCCGAGTCATTAAAACTGAAACACCCAGTCTGTAAAAATCATGAAGTCTAATTCTCAATTAATGATATGTTGAAGGATGAAATGTTTTTTTTTTAAGAATTTCACTTATACAAAAAGATTTTTAAAAAATAGCAATTAAATAATGATAAACAAAATTAAAATACAAAATAATTTTTATATTTAATTGAAGAGTGAAATTGAAAAAAAAATCAATATAGTATAAGGCTAATAAAAATTAAAAAGGATCGGCTTAAAATTGACATAAAAAATAAAAATAATGTTGTAATTAAAAAGTAAAATTGAAAATAATGATGACTTTTACAAAGGAGCCAATAAAAAAACTAAAAATCAAAACAACAATGATCAAATTAAAAAATATAATACCATCAACTTGAATTGAATGATGAATTAAAAAACAATAAAACTTTTGCAAAACGGTCAAAGCAAACAAAAAAAATAGATATCCAAAGAATGAAGACCAAACTAGAGAATGTAATATTAGATAGATTGAAATTTAATGATGAAATTAAAAACAAATAAAACTTTTACAAAAGGATCAAGACAAAAAAAAAAGTCTGAAGTTGAAATATCAATAATCAAAATGATCAAGCTATAATTTTTAAGAAAAATAAAGAAAATAAGGGATAAAAAAGGTTCACTAGTGACAAACTAGATCACCATCAGAGACACGTATTGCACTAACAGGAAGAGAACACAGATACTCTTCCAACATCACGGCAAGAGAGCATTTTTTTAATATCGGAAGGCAACACACTTGCTGCCCAAAGGGCGCTGACACCTCCCACGCGCCCCTGGGTGTGCCATTTCCACACGCCCTTTTTTTTCGCCAAGTACAAAAGTGCTTCTAAATTATCTTTCTAATTACAAAAAAAAAACTATGAAGAAACAAAAACACCTTTTGACCTCATGCTTAATTTTTTTTAATTTTAAAGGTATTTTTATTGTTTTATTGCGCATTCTAATTGTTTATTGTTTTTAATATATAGTCAAACACTAAATTGTCCATCAATTTAAGCTGCAATAACGAAACAATATTGTAAAAATATAAAAATACCCCTTGATGCTAGATTTAAATTCTTTGTTTTCAAGGATATTCTAGTTATTTTATTGCACAATTAAAATAAAAAAAATGTTTATTTATTTCTAGTCAATTTAAAAATATCAAATGTCATTCCCAATCAATTTAAAAATAACAAATAAACAGTGTGAAATTTTTTGAAAAATATCAATATATCTATAGCTACAGTATTTTTTTATGACCAAATAGGTTTTGAAAATATCTACTTTTGGTGTGCCTGCGAAGCTTCCAAGGAATAATTCCATGGCATCATCCTCTACCCGTCGGCCACCAAAGGTGATGGAGGAAACGTGCCTTTTAATTTCTAAACCAAGGGCTAAGGAATGAGGTCCCACTCCACTCTCATACGTCAGCCAGTGCACAAAAATTTAGAAGGTCACTGAATTATTGATAGCACTAATCTTGTAAATTTCATCTTCTTCGTCTTTTATTAAAGTTCATAAAAAAGAAAAGTAAAAAACAGCCCACATACGATGCATTTGAGAAGTGGCGACCCGCGCCACAAAGAGACAAAATAATGGAAAATCGATGTTCATTAAATGGAGGATTCTATGCCCCTCAATATATGTTACTTTTCATTGCAATAATATAATGATTATTTTATTTTTTAATAAAAAATCTATAAATTTATTATTGGGATAACGAGGTTTCTTTTTCTATAGTTCGTTAATCATTATAAAATTAATTCGGAACAATTCAATTTTTTCGGTTTTAAAAATACAATATAATAACAACATTATTTTTAAAATCAAATGTTTTCAAACTAATATTGAGTAGCTCCGATTGGCTCAAAATTAATTAGGAACACTTCAATCTTTTTATTTGTTTTTTATTGGATTACACCAATATCATGAATAGATCACAAATGTAGTCTTTTAATGGGATGGGCTCGAGCTAGTGTTTTTTAAACTTTTTTATATTGTGTTTTTTGTCAATTTATTTATTATATTTATGTTTTTTTATTTGTAATATTTAAATTAAACGAGCTTATTAATATCAATTAAGTCAATGACTCATATCTTGAAGTTTCTATTTGCTTTTTTTATGAACGTCTATGCTACCTTAACATCCTTTCTAGTTTCTTCACAATGAAAAAAAAATAGAATGGCCCACGACGCACAATAAAAACTTGAATTTGAAGTTATATGTTTGTGATAGGTTCCACTATACAAGCATCCTACGGTTTATGACGGGATTATTAGCTTATGCTTGGAGTTGAAATAATTTTTTAATATAAAAAATATCAAAGCATTACTAACATGTTCTATAATAAAAAATTTAATTATTGTTTCAAAATGTAATTAATTATTGTTCAAGTCAATTAATATTATTTATCAATTTTCAATTATTTAAAGCAATGTAACAAATAAAAAGTTTTTTTTTATCGATATCATAGTTGAATTTTAATAAATAAAAATTTATTTAAATATATTTTAAAAATAAAAATTACTTTGAAAAACAACTTATATCAAACTCTCAAATAAGTTCTTAACCTAATTTGATGGTCAACTTTATTATTCTAAGCCGGTTAAAGAGTGTGATAAATTTTAATTTTCAAAGTGTTTTTTGTTTGAAAATATATTAAAATAATTTTTTTTTAAAAAATTAATTTTAATATTGGCATATTAAAACCATAAAAAATATTAAAATAATAGTTTAAAGATAAAAAATAAAAAATAAAAAAACTATTTTAAAAGAAACTCGAGAAAATTGATATAAACATATCAATAGCTTACCACTAAGTACAATCAATGCTGGGCCAGGTTAATTATTTAGCAATTCATCCCTATTCCCCTACGTTTCATCGCGTAATTGAACTCAACTGGCTACCCAAATACGACCCAGAGCAACTTGCATGACGTTGACAAGCATGCTTTAAGTCTCCTTTATTTGATTTGATTTGATTTGGTTTTTTCTTTTGTCATGACCCACCAAACATAGAAGATGGAGTAAGATATAATTTATTTATTTATTTATATATATTTTTTTCCCATGGAGTAAGATATAATTTTCACTAGATAAGACCGTGACCGTGCACACTTGTCATGTCTTGACGTGGACATATTTTATGTATTTTATTTCTTATATTTTATCATGTCGGTTTCTGGTTGGTGAAAGGAGCTCCGTGGGGAAAAAAAATTCCTTATTTTTCATATTTTTTAGTATGAAAAATAGTGTCAGGATTTCTTTATCTTTTCCATGCTTAGAAAAAGAACGAGACCTCGTTCTGCTTCGCAGCAACGAAATGTTGAGGTAATCGAACCAATTACCTTTATTTCAACGCCACTCAACATTTTTGTGAAGAAAAACCGATTGCCTTGACCTGTTTTTCACTCTTTTCTCCTCTCTCTCATTGAAGAGTGGGATATTGAACAATATTGCGACAGTATTTTGAATGTTATGTTTCTGACAATTCTTAGAAGTACTTGACAGGTTTATTTATAATCAGAGTAAGATAACTTATGTTTTCTGTCCCTTTTTTTAAAAATAATTTTTTAATATATTAATATAAAAAATAAAAAAATATTTTAATATAATTTCAAATAAAAAATATCATTTACTACAATATCAAAAACACACTTGCTACTTGTTTGGGGAAAATTTTGAAGGCTTTCACAAGCAAGAACTAGCCTTTTTGGAAGTCAATTCAAAGTGTAAAATAAAATAAAATGAATGAATGGGTTCATTTTTGTTACAAATAAAATAGTGTGTTTATTTTGAACTAGGATTACTTGCTACTTGTAAAATGTTTCTGCTACTTGCCACCTTGATCACCCTCATGGAGGCTCCTAAACAAAGCTTTATCCAAATAAAAATAATAAAAAAGGGAAATAAAGTAAGAATCCATGGCCCCTTACACTGTGCAGAACCGACCAATCCAATCAGAACACCAGTACTCTGGTGTACGAAGTAATAACTTTTATTACACCCAAAAAGATACTTAACAACTAAATAAATAAATAAACTCACTCATGCCTTAAATAAATAAAAATATTTCAATTTCGCAGCCCTTCTTTGGTGTGAGTGCAATTTTCCAGCAGTACTCTTTCTTAAAAGTATTTTTTTAATATATTAAAATAATATTTTTTTTAAATTTATTTTTATAATAACACATTAGAATAATATAAAAAGATTAAAAAATAATATAAAAAATTAAAACTAAAAAACAAAATAAAAAAATTTAAACCTCACGGACTTTTTACCAGCTACACCTTCCCTCACACTTTCCTCTCCCTCTAGTCACCTCGTCTCTCTCTCCAATAGCTGCTTCCAGTCCTTAGGGTTTTGTAGAGAGAGAAAGAGAGGAAATTGAAAGAAGAAAACTGAAGTATGGGGAATTCAACGAGGCAGTTGAAGGCTATGCTTCGTAAGAATTGGCTTCTCAAAATTCGCCATCCTTTTATCACTTCTGCTGAGGTAATTTTTATTTTTAATTTAGTTCAGGTTTAATATTTTTCAATTTGGTCTTGAATTTACTCGATTTTCTTCGAATTTGACTGAAGTGTTATTTGATTTTTCTCTTACTTTTGATTAAATTATACGATTCTTGTGATTTTCTTTGTTATTTCGCATGATTCTAATTATTGATCATCACTTATGTGCTGTTTCTTGATTTTTGTTTTTATTTTTTATTTTCCTCGTGCTTGAATCAAGCATCTGGTTTCTTTTGTTCAAATTGATGCGAGTTTTTTTTATTTTCTTCTCATTTTGTAACTGTCCGTTAATAGGATGAATTGTTTTTTTGTTTTCTTTCTTTCTTTGTTAAAATTTGCTTTTGATTTTGCAGATCTTGCTTCCTACAATTGTAATGTTACTGCTAATAGCGGTGCGGACAAGAGTTGATTTGCAAATTCACCCTGCGCAGGCGTAAGTTATCTTCAACTTTCACTGTGATTTAAATTTCAATGCTACTTCGCTGGTTATAATTCAGTGACAAAAAACGATGAAGAGTTTCGAAAATTGTTTCTACTTTGTTAGTTTAAGCCAAATACAGAGAATAAGTATAGCAAATTTTTAATTTCATGTTTATGTTGTGGAATTAGCTCTTTATGATGTCGTGGGAAGTAAATGTTTTTGTGGGGTTGTTGAATTGTTTCAGGTGTATAAAGGAAAATATGCTTGTAGAAGTAGGAAAGGGTATGTCCCCGAATTTTCAAGAAGTTTTGGAGGCATTGCTGGTGAGGGGAGAGTTTTTGGCTTTTGCACCGGATACAGAAGAAACAAGGATGATGATTAACTTAATGTCAATCAAGTTCCCTCTACTGCAGGTACCCATTGAACATCTTTTTGTGATTTTGCAGGTTCAAAACATATTTGTACCCTCCAAACAAGGATGTACTCTCAAAATGTGGGTTTGTGCATGTGTGCGTTATACTTCTATACTTTTCTGTATGACATCCATCAAAGATTTCATGGAAGTGTGGTCTATGGAGAAGTCCTAGATAGCCTCTGTTGTTGTTGTTGTTGTCGTTGCCGCCGCCGCCTCTCTTTATGATTAGGGCCTTTGTGACCGAGAGATTCATGGATTTGATTTTGTAATTTCAGCAAGTTTCTCTGATCTACAAAGATGAACTCGAGTTGGAAACATATTTAACCTCTGATCTTTATGGCACCTGCAGTCAAGTCAAGTAAGTTGTACTCTTGGCATTCTGGTAAAAGTTCATTCCTCATGGATTCAATTCATTTTTATTATGGTTTTAGGCTGCGGCATTGACATGCACGATGATCTTTCCCCCCTTTTCTTTAGGAATTGCTCAAATCCAAAAATCAAAGGAGCAGTAGTATTTCATAATCAAGGTCCTCAGCTATTTGATTACAGTATACGACTTAATCACACATGGGCTTTCTCTGGGTTTCCTGATGTTAGAACCATAATGGATGTGAATGGACCTTATCTCAATGACTTGGAACTGGGTGTTAATATAATACCGACAATGCAATACAGCTCCAGCGCTTTTTTCACTGTATGTTTACTTATTTCTTCTCACGTTAATTTTTCTCCCTGCAGTCCACAAATATTTATTTGCTTATTACAAATGCTGGTAATTTGTTTTTGCTTTGAATGTTGTCTAGGTTTGTTATAAGTTACTTCTTATTAAATTATTTTTGCTTGTCTATGAACCAAGCGTGGCTGTTGTAGTTTGAAACATTTACGGATTTCGCTTTCAAATTTCAGCTATAGCTCCTTCCATTCATGGTTATCATGCACTGCTTTTTTTTTTTGGAACTTGAAGAAGACTGGACAAAATTGTTTGGAAAGAATAATTGAAATTTCATGCCTTACTGAAATTAGCTTTACATGTTTGAAGTTCTTTGTAAATATTTGGATTAGACATTTGGCACTATTGTTATTGTTTAGTTAGATTGTATGTTATAGTCTTGATTTTGAATTTTGGAACCTCATAATTGTGGAGACAATCTTTTATGCTCAAAACTAAAAATTTCCGACTTAATTGGCTAAATATACAAGCACCTGACATTGGAGCTCTTTTATTAATCCTGTACAGATTCTCTAATTTATCCTTTTATGCTTTAGATTTATCTTTACAAATTGTGCTGGGAATGCCGTACACTTTTCAAAGAGTAAATTAACAAGGTTGAGCTTCCATGCTTTCTGCAGCTTCAGCAGGTAGTGGATTCATTCATAATATTTGCCTCTCAGCGAACTGAAACCGAGTCTTCAACTGAACATATAGAACTTCCATCGTCCAATTCATTCAACAAATCTTCCTCGCTCAAGTTGCCATGGACCAAATTTAGCCCTTCAAAAATTAGAATCGCTCCCTTTCCAACACGTGAATACACCGATGATCAATTTCAGTCAATTATCAAGAGCGTCATGGGAGTATTGTATGTGTTTTTACCCCTAAGGTTTCAAAGTTTTTCTATTATCCTTGTTAATTAAGATTGTTTTTTTGTTTTCCTGGACTTGCATGAGCAGGTATCTTTTGGGATTTCTCTACCCAATCTCTGGCCTTATCAGTTATTCTGTGTTCGAGAAGGTTTGGTAATGACTATGATAGTTAGCATTAAGTTTACTCTATATCTGTATGATTTTCTTGCTTTTGTTGTATCTTTCCTTATTTTGACATTTTTAAATAGAGAAATGCGCAGTCAGTGTTAGTGTTTGTTCTCAGTGCATCCTTGATTTTTAATGTTTCAGGAACAAAAGATAAGAGAAGGTCTCTACATGATGGGCTTGAAAGACGGGATATTCCATCTTTCTTGGTTTATTACATATGCTTTGCAGGTGAACAGGTTTTCCTTATGTCTTTGGATTGAATCACCACTATTGCATGTCCTTACTTGCTCGTTTTGAAAGATTTGGATTATAACTTGATGCAATTGATGCCATTCTATCTAATGTGAGAAAAAAAGATACTGTATGTATGCAAATTGCGTGTATGCATGCATGCATGTACACATGTTTAATTTGCAATGTTTTGCTCTTCTTTTGGTTAGCAGTCCATGATTAAATGCCATGAAAGGTTCCAATGAAGTTGGTCAACGGCTCAAGTTATGTTAACATGTTTTTAGGCTCGAGTTCTACTAGAAATTAGAAATGCTTCACCCTTGGCAAAGCTGTTTAGTATTGAATAGCCTGTTTCTCATTTTTGGTAGTTTGGTACTTTGGCAGTTTGCAATTTCATCTGGGATCATTACAGCTTGCACCTTGAATAACCTTTTCAAGTACAGCGACAAGTCAGTGGTGTTTGTGTATTTTTTTTCATTTGGACTCAGTGCAATTATGCTGTCCTTTTTGATATCTACATTCTTCACACGAGCAAAAACAGCAGTGGCAGTGGGTACCCTTTCGTTTTTTGGGGCCTTCTTTCCTTATTACACTGTCAATGACCCGGCTGTCCCTATGTAAGTAGTCATGCTATGAACAATTTTATGCTGGCAGAGTTTAACGAAGAACATTTTCTTCCTAGTTGCATTTATTGCAAGTTCTCATATTTTATAATGCAGGCAATATTTATCTAATGTTTTGTACCTATAGGATATTGAAGGTCCTCGCCTCTTTGCTATCACCTACAGCCTTTGCTCTAGGATCAATTAACTTTGCCGATTATGAGCGTGCTCATGTTGGACTTCGCTGGAGCAACATATGGCGGGTATATTCTGTATTTGGAGTTCTTCCTTTGCTTTTGATTATTTTAGAAGCCTTTTTATGTGCTTCTAAACTTTTGAGACAATATTGGTGCAGGAGTCATCTGGGGTGAATTTTTTGGTCTGTCTTCTAATGATGTTATTTGACACATTGATATACTGTGCTATTGGCCTCTACCTTGATAAGGTACATCTCTTAAACTCTTTTTCTTTCATGGCATGTTGGAAGAAGTGTTATACTCTACTCTTATGGGTATAGTTTCTTCCTTTACTGTATGTTGTACTGGCAAAAGATAGTTTCGGGACATTTATTCTGTCATTGGTAGGGTTAACATCCCTTGTCCAGCGGGGGTTTCTTGCTTGGTTACATGGAATGATCTGTTTCTGGTATATGTTGATCCTGTGAACATTGGTTTCTCTTAGATTGTAAAGTTTGTTGTGCCAGTATTGTTGACCGTTTCAGAACTGTTTTTAAGTGGGCTTCTTGTCTTTCTGTCAAGATTTGTATAATGTTGGGAATGGTGAATTATCTTGGTTGAGTATCAAGTTTTCTAGCACCGATACTGTAATTATTAACATTTTATATACATAAACATAGATTTTTTTTCACAGCTTTATATATATTGAATAAAATCATAACCATTTAAAAGTTAAGTCCCTAGTCATGTAATTTTGATAGTTTCTTTAACTAATTAGTGACACACATCAAGTGGCTTTATTGAACAGCTACGCATTGCCATAATTGAAGTTCTTCTATGCCTGTAGCGTGGAAGAAAATCATAGCAACTGAAAAGTTATGCTCCGTGTCATATAATTTTAATGCATTAATATATGCATTAAGTGGTTTTTCTCATCTGGTAGGTATTGCCGTAATTGATTATGGTTATTTCACCTATCAGAAATGGGAAACAGTTAGATTGTATCATCTATGATCCATAGAGGAGCACACACCCTGAATTCTTGTTTGTTCGCAGCTATATTTAGTTATGCTATTGCATGTGTTCTGAACCTTACTGATATCAGTCATCTTATCAGGTCCTTCCCAGGGAAAATGGGATGCGTTACCCGTGGAACTTCTTATTCCAGAAGTGCTTCTGGAGGAAGAATAATTTTGTCAAACATCATGGTTCCAGTTTAGAATCCAACTTTAACGATGAGCTTTCCAATGAAAGGGCAAGCTTTTTAGGAAATAATACCCATGAACCTGCTGTTGAAGCAATAAGCTTAGATATGAAGCAACAAGAACTTGATAAAAGGTACTCACTAAATACGAAGCTATCTCTGTTTGCACTGGATAATGAATATTCTCCTTACATTTTCTTTGTTCAATTTTTAGATGCATCCAGATTAGGAATTTGCGTAAGGTGTATGCTTCTAAAAGGGGAAACTGTTGTGCTGTCAATTCTTTGCAGCTTACCTTATATGAAAATCAGATTCTTGCTCTTCTAGGTTGGTTGTGTAATTCACTTGGTTCTCCTTCATTTCTGTTTCATGCTTGGTCTTTTGTATTTATTCTAACTCCTAGTTTGATAGCTGAAAATTAAAATGATGATTTTCTACCAATTACAGTTGTTTTTCTGATAATATGTATTCTGTTTGAGTCTGTGACACTTGCATTTCTGATATGAGCTCTGTGAATCCTACACTTCTAAAATGGCTTTATAATTGAGATCGTTCTGTGTTTTTTATCTTTTCCCCTTAATAAAATAAATAGTCGTTGCATAAAAGAAGCTTTATGAATCTGATCTCTCAAGGTTAAAACCTGAAGAATCATTGGATCGGATTTAACTGCCCTGATAGTCAATTTTTAATTTGGAAGGGCAATGAGTTACTGGTCTTGTATCACTCAAGTTAACCAGCTCCATTCTGTCCACCATATATAGGATAGCTCTCTTATTTATAGTGAAAAGATACCTCTTTTTCCCACTTAATGGGATAAATTGTAATGAGTGTAGAGTACCTTGTTCAAACAGACATTGTTCTTCTGGTCATCTTTCAAGGTACCTGCATGAGGAATCTCATTAAATAATCGACTTAACATCTGCCAGTAATAGACAATTTTTATCCTCAATGATATCCACAGACACCCCCAAACTCTTACTTGACTAGATTGTCAAGAGACTTGGTCATTTTGTGCAAGTCATAACGCTTTGAGACTCCTTTTAGGTAGATCCCTTGGAATCTAATACCCTCTCTGTGAACATTAAACTAAGCTGACAAAGTGTTGGAAGAAATTTATTTGAGAAGTGAATTTCTTATCAGTCCTAAAATACATGTATGTGCTTGGGTTTTTCTCCATGACATGCAGATGCATTGCTCTGGGTACTGTAGCTTTTTATGGAAAAGAGGTAAACCTTATTTATCATTTTGGAGGATAACAGTTTTGCTGTTCTGATATAAAATTATCATTTTCAAGGACATAATGGAGCTGGAAAAAGCACAACAATTTCAATGCTTGTTGGTCTTCTTCCTCCTACTTCTGGGGATGCTTTAGTATTTGGAAAGAATATCACAACAGACATGGTAAATTATGTTTTCTTTTTCTCAAAGTACCTTTTCCTTTTTGCCTTTGCGGCTCCTCTGTTTGAATGGGCTGCTAAGTAACCTAAATCATCATTTGCTCTGTTTATAATATTATTCAATTGGTAATCTTTCATAGGATGAGATACGGAATGGACTTGGTGTGTGCCCTCAAAATGATATCCTTTTTCCAGAATTGACTGTAAGTAAGAAGCATGCTTTGTTTTTTCAATTTGTGTTGTACAATATACCTTTAGTACTCTTTAATTCTGACAATAAGTGTTTATTTCTTCTTCATGCTACCTGGATATTACATGCAACCGAAGTTTTGGACTAGTTATTTGCATGGACACATTAAGAAAATTGAACTATACTGACCATATTTTGTCTTTAAACTTGTCAGTTACAACACTTG
The DNA here is from genome assembly GCF_951802175.1 of Populus nigra. Lineage (NCBI taxonomy): Eukaryota > Viridiplantae > Streptophyta > Magnoliopsida > Malpighiales > Salicaceae > Populus > Populus nigra. The sequence goes on from NC_084854.1 coordinate 23,583,206, forward strand.
CCCTTTCAAGTGTAGTATAAGAAGTTTTTTTTTGTTCTTTAACCGCTTTCATATTTAGTTTGTGCTCATGATGAAATGGAATAGTTGGGATAGCTATTGTGCCTGTCGCATGCGTATTCTGGAACTTGAGAAATGTAATAGCAAATATCAGTTTCTTCAGAGATATGATTGCGGTGATGTTGCTACAATTTTTATATATGACTGGATCTCAAAGGTTATAATCCACTCATATGCATCAAGTCATCTGCTAATTGTAATATGAAGTATATACTATTTTAACTAATAAATGCTGTAGATTTGATAACAGCTGATCCATCCTTTACTATCTATATCTTCCAATTCATTTCTCATTTAATCTTTGTCTGTTGGCTGTTTTTGTCCATGATTATTAAGACACCTTCATGGCACTTTGGTTGCAAGTGAACTGAATCTTTTCTGTTAGGATTGTAATTGTAGCTGTGGATCAAGTACAATTCATTGCTGTTAGAACCATAACAGTATGAGAACCACTAAATTCATGGTACAATTTAATGCTTAATTAGGATGGAAGGATGCCAGAATTCTTACCAGCTTTTTGCATAATCTCAAAGGAAAAACTCATGCTTAAGTTTGGCTCGGTCCTTGCTGCCTATTCACCTAATAGGAACACAAATCTGAGAAATAATGTGGGTTCTTTAGTTGCATGGAAGTTCCTGTTGAGATTCCTTTAAATACTTTATGGAGGTTCACGACTCAGATTCATGGACAGTGAGGGAGGGAAAAATTCCTTGAGTTCTTATTGTGGAATTTTCAACGAAGCTACCTCTGAAAGTCATGATGCTTAATCTTATACTTGAATCAACTATTTGATCTATGGCCACAACTAGATGAACCTGTTAGTGGTTATGGCACTATCTCTATTGCTGATATCTCTGTAAAAACTCATTCTTGGACAAGTTGATAAATAACTGATTTTCTTTAGTTGCTAGCTTTCGATTTCCAATTTTTATTCCAGGATTTGTTTGACTGGTATATTAAATGGATCTCATTTTTTTTTTTTTTTGCTTGAGATGGTAGATGCTGAATTTTGGAGATTGATTAAGTTTGAATTGGTTAATTACTTTATCCAGGTGAGAGAACATTTAGAAATTTTTGCTGCATTGAAGGGTGTGAAGGAAGATATTTTGGAGAGGGTCGTAACTGATATGGTCAATGAAGTGAGTTTCTCTTCATATAATTTGGATCTGTCCTTCATATTTCACTCAATATTTTGAATTATGTCGATCAATAATGTTTATTTTGTAAGTTAGCATACATATAGCATCCCTTATTCTTAAGCCTGGATGCATATAACATTCAGTCAACCTTGAACTGATACATTCACTCCTTTGTTTGGCTTCCTTTACACATTTGATATTCTACATTTTCTTAGCTCGAGTACAAGTTTTGGTATGCAGTAGGAGCTTGGAGAATGAACTTTTTCTTAGTTAAAAATTGAAAAAAAATTGTTTTGTGGTGTTTAGGTGGGTCTGGCTGATAAGGTCAATACTGCTGTGAGGGCTCTTTCTGGTGGCATGAAGAGGAAATTATCTCTGGGAATTGCTCTGATAGGAAATAGCAAGGTGATTTAAATATGAAAGCATGTTCTTGTTTCTTGTTGTTGGAAGTGTGAGGAACCATTTCTCATTAGTCTGTCACAGGTCGTAATTCTTGACGAACCTACGAGTGGGATGGATCCATACTCAATGCGCTTGACTTGGCAGTTAATAAAAAGAATAAAGAAGGGCAGGATAATCTTACTTACAACACACTCGATGGATGAAGCTGATGAACTAGGAGATCGGATAGCTATCATGGCTAATGGATCCTTGAAATGCTGTGGAAGGTAAATTCTTTTAGACCATTATCTGATATTTTCTTGGGTCAACGAAACCTCATTATTTTCAGAAACTATTTTGTTAGTGGGCAAATACCAGTTTAAGAGTAGGACAGATGTCACATTTCTGATGCTTGATTTATATACCTTCCTCAGAAAATGGAACTAAAAACATATTCTAGAAATAAATGATTGGTTTATATTGGAGTTCAAACATGGTGAAGGTAGCATACCTTCTTTTCATTGAGTGCAGCTCACATGATGTTGTCGATGCAATGTCATGAACATTTCTTAAGCAGCTTTCTGTTTTGAAATTTTTGTTTGTATAGTAAGAGACAAATACAAGAATCCTACAGTTATGGAGAATGATTGATTAAAGTGGTGAATGAAAAGAAGTTTAGATGGTTTTGGTGATAAAATCTTGGGAACTTTGCCCCTTTTAGTGGTTAGAGATAGTATAAGGCAAGGCCCTTTTTTGTTAGTTTGGATTAATTTGATCATTTCTTAAATATATTGGCAGATCTGTTATTCTGTGGACCATACACTTCATAACATTTGTGTTCTTAGAATCTACACAACTCGTATAAAGAACGTCCTCCTGACACGTGAAAACCTGTCTAAGATGATTGCCAAATGGTTACAGAACAAAGCATAATTTACAGTCATCATTACTATTTCTATTTTTTCTCTCTTGTCTAGACTCTGTAGAGGCTAGAAAATAACTGCAATAATTAATTTTCTATATGGGAAATTCTGGTTTGTGCTGCGATTCCATAAATTCTCTTTCCAGCTAGACAACTTAAGTTTAATAGAGCCATGGAGTTCACCATTTAATCTGATTCTGATACCAGATGTAGCTTTTTGAGAAGTAATTGCCCTCTTCTTGGTGATTGTCCAATATCCCTTATGAAACTTTGACTGGTGCTTTTGTTAAAAGCTGGATCAAAGTATTCCTACTGTGACCTCTGAGAAATCATTTTTAAGCAAACTTTCCTCTGATTTTTATGTGAGCGCTTCTTTCAAGATCATGCCTTGATAAATCTTGGTTGGTTAACACTGGTAGAATAATTGGCCATTTGTGTCTTTTACAAATTGGCTTGATGTAATTGTTACTCCGGATTATGTTATATCTGGAGCATACTACACCATATCAATGTTTTTGTTCCTTTTCCCTCTTTTTTTAATTCTATGCACCTTCGATTTGATCCGAGATTCTGTAAATTGTTAAAAAAAAAATGACGGTTTGTATTATGTAGAATAATTGTTAGTTCACGATGTTTACATATCAATCTTTGTTTTTAACAGCTCCCTATTTTTGAAGCATCAGTATGGGGTTGGTTATACCCTTACATTAGTGAAGGTCAGCTCCTCAATCTGATATTTTTCAATGAAACTTCTTAATGCTCATGTATAATGGTCTTCACCAAACTATTGGATGATGCTATTTTTTCTCTTTTCTTTCAGTCGTCACCTACTGCTTCTGTGGCTTCTGATATTGTTTACCGCCATGTTCCATCTGCAACGTGTGTGAGCGAGGTATCAACTTTGACATGCATTGGACATTTCTTAAGCTGTCCTCTCTCAGGACCTATTAAGATGAACATATAAGAATAGAGTTTATGAAGAATTTTTCAAAAAACCCCTGATTGCTTCTGAGTTGTTTATGTTAATGTGTTTGGATTTAAGCTTCTGAATTTGATTTATTATTTTCTAGCACTTTCTTTTTTACTATGCATGCATGCATGTTCTAAGTTTACTTGTTTCCCAAAAGATTCCTCATGTATTCATGATGCTATTAATATGTTATCCCTGATGATCTTCCTTTTTTAATTTTCATCTGTGGTTTACTCTCTCCCCAGGTTGGAACTGAGATTTCTTTTAAGCTGCCTTTGGCATCATCGGTTTCTTTTGAAAGCATGTTTAGGGAAATCGAAAGTTGCATGAGAAGATCAATTTCTAAATCAGAAATGAGTAGTAGTGAGGACAAAAGTTATCTTGGCATTGAAAGTTATGGTATTTCAGTCACAACTCTGGAAGAGGTATTCCTGAGAGTTGCAGGATGCGGGTACGATGAAACTGATGATTTCGTGGACAGAAACAACATTCTTTCATCTAACTCTACAGTTCCTGCAGCTTATGACAATCGCCCTTCCGAAACAATTTTTGATGCAAAAAATTTGGGAAATTATAAAAAGATTATTGGATTCATATCTGCCATGGTGGGGAGAGTCTCTGGTTTAATGGCCGCCACAATCTTAAGTTTCATCAATTTCTTAGGTATGCAGTGCTGTAGCTGCTGTATCATTTCAAGATCAACATTTTGGCAGCATACTAAGGCATTATTCATAAAGAGGGCTATATCTGCTCGGAGAGATCGGAAAACAATTGTTTTCCAACTCCTAATTCCTGCCATTTTCTTGCTTTTTGGTCTTCTTTTTCTCAAGCTTAAGTCACATCCTGATCAGCAGTCTGTTACTCTAACAACTTCACATTTTAATCCTCTCTTAAGTGGTGGTGGTGGTGGTGGTCCAATTCCTTTTGATCTATCCTTGCCTATTGCAAAAGAGGTTTGTAGATCTTATTTTTTTCTTCTTCTGTCTGTTGTTATGTATGCTGTTTTCACAGCCTTTGAAGTCATAAAATATGACTGGCTGTTGAACTTCCTTTTGAGAACATTTGAGATCTTCAAAGCTGCTAAATGCAGGTTGCTGCATATATTAAAGGGGGGTGGATTCAAAACTTTAGACAAAGTGCATACAGATTCCCTGATGCAGAGAGGGAATTGGCTGATGCAATCAAGGCAGCTGGACCAACTTTGGGACCAGTTTTACTTTCTATGAGTGAATTTTTAATGTCTAGCTTTAATGAATCCTATCAGTCAAGGTGTGTTGACCTGAACTCTGAATTTCTTTCCACTCTCTTATACAGTTTTCTGAACTGCATTTAACATTTCATCATGTATTATCTGTAATCAATCTTCTTGCCAGCTTCATCATGTTTCAGTTTTTCATACCATTGTGAAACTTTTGCAGCACTAAAGTTTGCGATATCTATTCTTTTCTTTCATAAAATAAATGGTGTAAGCATCTAAATCCTTGTATATGGAGCCTATATATCTTTTTCACAAAGCCACAGGTAATAGCATAACTATTAAATGTATTTTTTTTCACTGGGTTTGGGCTGGTGTCATATATTGTCACCTTTTATGCAACCAATCTTTTAGTAGAGGCCTTTTTGTCATTCATATTAGCTATCCCCTGCTGGTCCAGAGCGTAGTTTCTCAATTGTACTTGTTTAAACAATGTGTTTAGATTTTCAATGGATAGTAAACTGATATTTCTCCTAAATTGGACTGTTAATTTGGGACACAGCCAATTTATGGGTATAACACTTTTTGCCAAGAAAAGCAGTTGGAACTTCTGGTTGATTATATCTTCCATGCATGGCTTATTGATCAGATGCTTCTTTTCATTTCATGATATATTATCATGTGCAGGTATGGGGCCGTTGTGATGGATAAACAACATGATGATGGAAGCTTGGGATATACCATTCTACACAACAGTTCCTGTCAGCATGCTGCTCCAACCTATATCAATCTAATGAATGCTGCGATTTTGAGGCTTGCTACTGGTGACCAAAATATGACAATTCAAACACGCAACCACCCTCTGCCGATGACCAAAAGCCAGCACTTACAACATCATGTATGTTTCCTTTCTCATGCTAGATGTTTTCAAGCCTTCTAATGGCTGACAGCAAAGATTGATCCATATGGATTAGACTTCTTTTTATAGATTTCTATCCCAGTTATTGAGAATACTATAAAGAAAATTATGTTGAAGGAAAGCCATTGGGGGATGGAAACTATTAAATCATCTAAAAAATCTGTGTCTGAATATGTTTATCATATTTGGAACATTTGTCATATGGACACTGGAGGTTTTAAATGTGGGGCGAGGTGGGGTGGGTATGCTGTACTAGGGAAGACATTCTACATGTTTGATTGGGGACACAATCTCTTACATTTATTATTGTGTATTTAGTTGCTATCCTGTGATACATGGCATCCAATTATGTTATGAATGGAGAACTATAGGCTTTATAATTCAATTTCAACTTGAGGGAAGAGTTATACTGAGACATTGTGAAATTTGAACAGGTTTTATTTCTAATTATAACGAAATGGATCCTTGAGATTTGTTTGATGTTATATTGTATGAAGTTCTTCACATCATGATGTAGGAGTGCCTTTGTTGGCATTTACTCTTTCTATGACTCTCTCAGAACAGTTCCATTCAGACAATGCTTGAATTTATTGCATTATCTTGTGAATATGTAGGATTTGGATGCCTTTTCTGCTGCAATTATTGTCAATATCGCCTTCTCATTCATTCCTGCTTCATTCGCAGTTGCCATTGTGAAGGTATTATTTCTGAACTCTATTGGGAAATGTTTAGTCTAAGCACTTTTCTTCACAGCTTTACTGTATCTCTCTACTGGGTGGGCATGTGGTAGTTTTGTTAGCAAGAAGATAGTTATATTTTAGTGTATTATGATTCTCGGAACAATTGTTTGTAGTCAATGAAGTTGTTGTGGATAAATTTCATTCACTTGGAATCTTGTATAAGATTTCAGCAGGGTCCAGATGTCGTTCAATTTGTTTTAGGACTCACTCATGGTAATAAGCTAAAGAGTTAGAATAAGCGTCCTATCTGATAATGTCTACAACAAAATTTCACTTATTAGCATGCAACTTCATTGTAATTCTTTTAATGAGCATTTTATTATAATTTTTTCCATGTGCTTTTGGCCTTGTTTCATTTCTGAGATTTTAGATGGCATTATAATGTGATTTGTTACTAGAATGTATATTGACAACTTCAATTTGGTGGTGACAGTAAATTTGTTGTCTTTGGAAAATTGAAGTTGAGGCCTTAATTTTTTTTTTTTTGAAAACGTGATTATTATTGATATTTCATCAGCTTGGGATGTTTCTTTACAAGTTGGTAGGTGGTCTGGTAGTGTTAAATGAATATAGGCAACAGAATATAAAATCCTTGCACCAAAGGGAATTGCATTATTCATCTTGATGGGATTATGGTCCTCCAGTCCTCTCCTGCCCCATAATATTTACCTCTTTTTTGCTTCTTTTGCAAATTCCTCCATTGCTAGTCTTACATTTCTTGTGATAAATAGATGACTCAACTCTAAAAGAGTTATTTTGGTTTAAGGAACATATTTTGTTTTTTGAAATATAGTTAAAATTCATTAAACAACCTGTAGAGATGTTATTGGTCCAATATAACGTATATACAACTCTAAATGTGGTGCCCACCCAACCTCACTTATATGTTTTGCTTTTCATATTAAAACAACTAAAAATAGTTCAAGGTTCTTTTGGCTTCCGAACATCATATGTTTGGCTTTTCACTACCACCATTATTTCTCTTGGCTTATATGACCTTGTACTTATTATAACTCTTACCAGTTATATACAGCTACTAAAATAACTGCATCTCTAGCTGAGTTTATTCTAGCTTGAAATTCATGCATTGATCGATACCAAAACTACTTCACCTAATCTATTTTTATGAGAGTCTATTTTTATGCCTAGTTACTAACATCAATGAAATAAATATTTGCATTTTTTTTGTTTTTCTTCCATGGGAAGTATTTCATATTATCTAGCTTGATGCAGGAACGTGAAGTTAAGGCAAAGCACCAACAATTGATTAGTGGGGTATGTTCATATTTTAGAGGTGTCAGCTCATGAAACTTTGCTTATTGGAAATATATTTAAAAAACTAACGTTATAATAATGTCCTTCCTCTCAGGTTTCTGTACTTTCATATTGGGTTTCTACATACATCTGGGACTTCATTAGCTTCTTAATTCCTTCATCTTTTGCTCTCTTACTGTTCTATATTTTTGGTATGTTTCCAGGCTCTCATTCCTGTCTATATACTTCTAAGGAACTTAATTTAGGTTTATGAGTTTTGCTTGGTCACATTTATGCCATTCACATTGGTTACTGACTTTATGCATATAACCAAGATGCTATTAATTTATTTTTCAATTTCTAGTTATAGATCGCAAAAAATGTTTGGCAACATACGAGTAGTTCAGATGCTTAAGTTGTCTTATTAGATGTATCAATATATGTTCATGCTATGGTATGATATGCTAATGTTACTTTTTGTAAGTACGTTGGCAATATCAATTATTGAAATGTTAAATTGTGTAACTTGGTGTTTTACTAGGATGCATGTTAGTATTAGACTGATTTCTTATGGACATGGTGTGACGTGGGGAAATTTCTTCCATATTCTTAGCATCATAATTTGTATAGCATTATTTCATTATTGATTAAGATTTTTAGGTTTTGAGGAGTTTGAGAAGAGTCCAAGACGCGGTTTGGTAAATCAAATATAACTTTTAATCTGACCGTTGGATCGAACTAAAATTTTAAAAGAAGATTTTTAAGGTTCTTTTCCCTATTGGGTTAAAATTTCACGATGATCGGAGGTCAAAGATCTTCAAATAAGGCCCAAAGTTACTGTGCGAGATTGTCTTTATTTACCTTATTGTATTTGGATTTTTTTTTTCTATTTAGTTTAGGACTTTTAATTTAATTAGTATTTTTCTATTTTGGAATCATAATGCTAGATAGATTATATTAGTTAGGTAAGTTTTAATTATGAATCATTTTCTATAAAAGATTTTAGGGCTAATATAAAAAAGGATATCTAGTTTATTTTCATATGAAGATTATTATTCGGACTTTCAATGAAACACTAGAGTTTTTTCTCTAAATTCCCATACAACTTAGGTTTGTAACTTTAGGACATGAGAACCCTAGCTTTCGTCAATGCTATACGCCGCGTCAATTGATATTAGAGTAGTCGACCTCTTTGATAGATGAAGACAGTAGCAACCTGTTTTGCGATGTGGGAGTGGAGGCCCTTCGGGGTGTTGTGCGGGCTCAAGCAGAAATTAGATTGTTGGGAACAAGGGTTTGATTGTTTGGAGCAAACCGTAGTATATCTAGCTCAGCTAATGGGTAATGTAGACAAGGATCGTGAAGAGGAGAGAAACTTGTCTGGAGACATATCTCGAGGTAGGCCAAACCCCAGACCCGTTCCTGAATTTGATGAGATTCCATTCTATGATGGGAGATTTTTGAAGAAAAGATTTATTAAGTGGTTAGCAGAGTTGGAATCTTACTTTTATTTCAACAAGGTTACTTATCATAAAAAAGTAGGACTTGTACACAATTTTCTTGTGGTGTTGAAGAATGGTGGTTTGAATTTATAGACTTTAGAACTCGTTTTGGTATGCCTTTAATTTCATCTTGGCAAAATTTGAGATGATCATTTGGAGTTTATATAAGATGATTATGAAGATATTTTACATTGGGTAGATAAAGCAAATAGTTTCTTATTATTTGTCTTATGTTCAACCTTCTCAAAAAGCAAGGAGAAAAAACGTGAAGGAGTTCAGTGAAAGCAAAATTTCAAAGTCATCTAATCATGTTGAAGATAACGTGATCAAAAAGGGTGTTGGCAAACAATTTCAGTCTTTTGACCCTAAGTTGGAGAAGCTAGTGGTAAATGATGATCTTTCAGTCATGGATGAAGATCTTGCAAATAAGGACACGGAGGACATGAATTTTTTTTGACAATTCTCTTAAAAATATTATGAAAGATTATCTTGTATTTTTCTTAGATACAAAGGTTGGAGTATTGAAAGTTATAGATGATGATGAGGTCAAGTTTGAAGAAAAAGAATGTGTGAAGGAACTCCAAGTGGACTTCATAGGAACGACAAATTATAACATTAAACATGGAGTTTTCTTTAGCAAGCTCATATCAAAAATTAAAATTTAAAGCTCACCGGTCATGGACATGCTACTTTGTGAATATGTTGGCTTCAATACTATATTCAAAATATTTGTTCATTTGGAGTGGAAAAGTTTAATTTTTGACAAATAACTTGAGGACAAGTTTTTGAGAAATAGAGGGGGTTGACGTGGGGCAATTTCTTTCGTATTCTTGGCATAAAAAATTTTATTGTGTTATTTCATAAATGTTTTAAGATTTTTAGGTTTTGAGGGGTTTGAGAAGAATCCAAAACGCAGTTTGGTAATCGAGCATAACTTATAATCCGACTGTTGGATAAAGCTGAAATTTTGACAGAAGATTCTGAAGGTCCTGTTTCCTATAGGGTTAGAACGTCATGATGATCAGAGATTGAGAGACCTTCAAATAAGGCTCAGAAGTTATTGTGTGAGATTGTATTTATTTACCTTACTGTATTTGAATTTGTTTTTCTATTTATCCTAAGACTTTTAATTTAATTAGTATTTTATTATTTAGAAATTCTAATGTTAGATGTATTCTATTAGCTAGGGAAGTTTTCATTAGGAATCCTTTCCTATAAAGGATTTTAGGACTAGTATAAATAAGGATGTGTAGTTTATTTTCGGATGAATATTATTATTCAAACTTTTAATAAAACACTAGAGAGTTTTCTTAAATTTCTCTACAGCATAGGTCTGCAATGAGCTTGAGAAGCCTAGCTTCTATCCACGCTATACGCCACAAGTTACCAAGCTAGAGAGTGCAATTGCATTTTCTTTATTTTTCAACTAATTTCAGGAGTCTATTTTTTTTGCTGAAAATCTCTTGCTAAAATAGGGTTTCTCATTTCTATAAGTACTATCGGTTAGCATATTGATTGATGCATTCGACGTTAGGCATTTTGCTGGGTGTTCATATGGACATGGCAATGGATGTATATATTTGATATTCTATTTTGAAAGAATTCTTGAATGAGTTTAAAGGGATTTTATGGGAGCATGCTATTACCATATTTTGTTACTTATTTTCTTGTTTCTACCCATTCTTTTCTAGGTTCCACCCATGCTGAGTGATGACCATTTCTTAAGCATTGTGGATAAAATATCTAATTGGGAATCTTTTTTACCTACAGGCATACTTCCATTCAAATTCCAGTTTCCATACTTTTGGGAATTAGACAGTACTGAAAATTGAATGCTGTTGTTTATAACCCTTGTGAATACTTTTCTGCATAACTATGGCAAACTAGGAGAAAAGTTTCTTTGGTTATGTTTGTTACTGAATTGGCTCTGGATGAAACACCATCCAGCCATGACTGCCTCAAATTTTCACTTTTTTTTTACAATAATATATTATGGTCAATATTACTTGCTGACAATATTATTTTGGGTCTGTAGGTCTGGATCAGTTTATTGGAAAGGATTGCTTCTTGCCAACGTTCCTCATGTTCTTAGAGTATGGACTAGCAATTGCGTCTTCAACATATTGCCTTACCTTCTGCTTTTCTGAACACTCTATGGCTCAGGTAGTGCTCTGTCCCTCCCTGATTCAGTTTTCCGGACTTCCATGCCATTAATTTCGCTCCACAGTGAATGTTGATGTTTTTACTGTACGTGCAGAATGTGGTTCTGTTGGTCCACTTTTTCACTGGGTTGATTCTCATGGTTATCTCATTTATCATGGGCCTTATACAAACAACAGCAAGTGCAAATAATTTGCTTAAGGTTGATTCCTTTCTCCAGAGTCAGATGCTTTTGTATTGACCATACATGACATTTCTCAAACCAATCAAATGTCAAGACATCTAAGCGGGCATTACAAGAGGCAGAAAGGGTTTTGTTCCATTCAGAAACTTGAACTATAAGAATCAAGCATATCCAAACTTCATTTAAGCTATCACAATGTTCTATTTCTTTAAGCCTTTTAGGACTTTTATTTATCTGATGTTATTTTGGGGTGTTGAGAGAGACAGGATGGTTTGAGTAAATGAATAGGATGTGGAACTCTTCATCCTTCACATCCTTGAGCATAAACCTATCCATCCTGCAATAGTTGCATCAGAAAAGAGAGATTTTTGAAAACTTTGCACTTCCACCCGTCTCACCACACCGAACTGGAAAAACATGGTGCATTGCATAAAATTAGAGAATTCTTCTGCAAGTGCTGCATAGCTGAAGTCATTTCCCTTATATGCTTTATCAGAACTTCTTCAGATTATCACCAGGATTTTGCTTTGCTGATGGACTCGCTTCACTGGCTCTTCTAAGACAAGGGATGAAAGATAAATCTAGTAATGCAGTTTTTGACTGGAATGTAACTGGTGCTTCCCTTTGTTATCTCGGCTTTGAGGTTAACTTTTTAATACCCCCCTCTTCTGCTATAATGTTTTTAACTTTAAAGTTACATCCTGGCAAGTTTTTGGTGGTAGAGAGATGTGCTCATTAAAAACCTTTTTTCTCTAATAATGAGAAGCTTAGCTTGTGACATTGAAGGGGATTGAAAAAAATAATTATTATCCACACCTACATTTCTGTTGAACTAGGGCTGATTCAGTTCTCCCACTTGTGACAGAGCATCGGTTACTTTCTTCTCACACTTGGGTGGGAACTGTTGCCTTTTCACAAATTGACTCCAGTAGGAATTAAGCAGTATTGGAGGAGCATCATGAATCTCCAGCATGACACTCATGATTTAGAACCACTTCTAAAATCTCCATCAGAAACTGTTGATCTCAACTTTGATGAAGACATAGATGTGCAAACAGAAAGAAATAGGGTACTTGCAGGTTCCATTGACAATGCTATCATCTACTTGCGTAACCTTAGGAAGGTATTTCCTATTTGTTTTCTATTACAGTTGTTTCATGTATACTGATACTGCAACAATCTACTACTGTATTATAGCAATTTCTTTTCCTTGTTTTAGGTATATCCTGGAGAAAAACATCGTACAAAAGTTGCTGTGCGTTCTTTGACTTTCTCAGTTCAAGCAGGAGAATGTTTTGGCTTTTTAGGAACGAATGGAGCTGGGAAGACGACTACATTGTCAATGTTAACTGGTATATTCCATTATTCTTCGTGTAATATAATCTGATGTCTTCGATAGATATCCGTGACTAGTTGTAAATGTGTTTCTTTAATTTATTCAACGAGGCTCCTTTCTTACAGAATCATTAAATCGATGCTTCATTAATTTTTTTCCTTTTCAAATTGTTGCAGGAGAGGAATCTCCAACTGATGGAAGTGCTTTTATTTTTGGTAAAGACATGCGTTCAAATCCCAAGGCTGCCCGTCGGCATGTATGCCTCAACTTCTCTGTTTCTATTCCTTTTCTTGATAGAAGTTAGATTCTTGTTGGATGATATATGGTTGACATTTATCTAACTTGCCAATGTTGTACCAATCATTTGCAGATTGGGTATTGTCCCCAATTTGATGCTCTATTGGAATTTTTAACTGTCCAAGAGCATCTCGAGCTTTATGCAAGAATAAAAGGAGTTGCAGATTACAGAATAGACGATGTATGTATATTACTCCAAGTTTAAGAGTACTGTAAACCTAAGCTGGTGGTTTATTCATGATTTCCAAATGCTATAACTAGAGTTTACAGGGTGAATAAGTGCTCCAACTTGATTTGCAAGGATTCATGTCTAGTTTACTACTGTATAAAGCAAAAGTCTGTACATACAAAAAAGTTACATGAAAAAAATCTCACCAACTGACATTGCAAGTCATTTAATCCTGTGGGCAGGTTGTAATGGAAAAGTTGTTGGAGTTTGACTTGCTGAAGCATGCCAACAAACCATCTTTCACTCTTAGTGGGGGAAACAAACGCAAATTGTCTGTTGCAATTGCAATGATTGGAGATCCACCTATTGTAATTCTTGATGAGCCATCGACAGGTAAGCGCACCAATCCCTTGCATTGAAAATTCCCACCCGGGGGAGGGGGTGCCGGTTTTTTTCCCATTAATACATTCTTGAAAAATAATGATACAGAAATCATTGTAATCATCACTTGCTTTAGATAGCTGACCTTTCGTTTTCACTTCACCATCCATATATATTCACTTCTGCTAAGTAGAGAATGAAGCTTTGAATTTGCAGTATAATTTTCTTTCTTAAACCCCCACCTCTATCCCAGTTTTTGATTTCATAGATGTTTTCATATCTAACCAGTGCAAACTCTAGTTGAATTCAATGTGCACCATATGTTGTGTGCATTTGGGATTCTGGTATCTGGATCAATTTTGTGATTTTTCTTTTGTTTCAAGGTTGTGTTAATAGTGATATTACAGAGCTTTCATCAATTTTATACTAATGCAATGGCTCATCTTACTCTCTATTATCTGGAAGCATTTTCTTCATGTACAATTTTGCAATGTTTATAGGAGCTCTGACAGAAAACAAAACATATTTAAATCTAATATCGAGACCAGCAGACCCAAGTATGTGTTGCACTGGCTCCTTTCTAAGAAAATGTAGTTTACATATTTTGACCCTGAAACCTTTTCTGAATTGCCTTTCCATGCAATATTCAAGCCATTTTTTAAAATTCAAAGAGTTCTCTTGGTGGAAACTGAGATTTTTCATCTTGTACTCATATTTGCACTAGATCTAGAATTTATCTTCTTTTTTCATTGTTTTCAAAGTGTCCTCTAGAACCAGCCTTGGGGAAATAATGTTGTTCTCAGTAGGAAATTTCTTTGATCATCGATAACTCAAGATTATTGTTCTTCTTTAGCTCAAATGAGTGTCAGATGCTAATTATTACTGATTTTAGGCATGGATCCTATTGCTAAACGATTCATGTGGGAAGTCATATCTCGTTTGTCAACCAGACAAGGGAAGACAGCAGTAATTCTTACTACCCACAGCATGAATGAAGCTCAAGCACTGTGCACCCGAATAGGAATAATGGTACCAATTCACTCAGTGCTTCACAAGCTTCAAAAACCTGGTAATGACCATTGACAGGACTTGTTTTTCTCCTGTTCTAATTTTGAAGGTTGGAGGCCGATTAAGATGCATTGGAAGTCCTCAGCATTTGAAAACACAATTTGGAAATCACCTTGAACTAGAGGTATGTCATGACTCAAAGATTAATGATCTTTATTTTGAGGGTGTTAATTTGAATGAATAAGATTCAGGAACTTACATTTACAATCCTTCTAGAGACTGGATCTAATTTTTAAATTCTCCATTTGTGCCCTCAGGTTAAGCCTACCGAAGTCAGCTCTGTAGATTTGGAAAACCTTTGCCAAACCATTCAAAGCAGACTTTTCGACATTCCTTCACATCCAAGAAGTTTACTAGATGACATTGAAGTTTGCATAGGGAGAATTGACTCCATTACATCTGAAAATGCATCAGTGATGGAGATCAGCTTGTCTCAAGAAATGATTATTTTGATTGGACGCTGGCTTGGAAATGAAGAAAGAGTGAAGACACTTGTATCTTCAACACCCATTTCTGATGGGGTCTTTGGTGAACAGTTATCAGAGCAGTTGGTTCGAGATGGTAATAATCCGTGAACATATTGATTGTCAGTCCATCTTGTTCTTCCTCTGTAATTAGGAGTTTCACATACCACCATATATTCTAATCCATTTATGCGTTTAGCACATTATGTTTCATTCCATCTTACACATAAACATTCTTCTAGTATGACGGTTATGAGTTGTCACCATATATTTTTCTTGTTAACAATGCATAAGTAAACTTTATCTATAATCTTGATAATATAGTTTTCAAAAAAAAAAAAACACTTTGGGAAATCTACAAAAGTCTCTACCTTTTTGAGTTAATTTATTGATTTCTGTGTGGCTAGTGGCTTGGTGCTTCATACTATAGTAGCCATTCTTTTCTCCAATTCTAAGTATTATGATTTGCTTTTGAGTTTCTGTAGGCGGGATACCTTTGCCAATATTTTCAGAGTGGTGGTTAGCTATAGAGAAGTTTTCTGCTATTGATTCATTTATCCTGTCATCCTTTCCTGGGGCAGCATTTCAAGGGTGCAATGGTTTGAGTGTTAAATATCAGGTAAACTTCATAATAATTTCATCTTCTTATTGAGTTTGTCCATGGAGTTTTTCACCTTTGATGTTTGAAATGGTATAATTTCACTAATCCACAGCTCACTCACTATTGACGTGCTTCTAGATGATGGAAATTGAATAAAACTGGAAATTCTTGTCCTGGTTTTGTTTTTCCATTCCAGTTCATTTCTGTTTCATTAATATTAATATCTTCGGGAATAAAATGAAATATATGGAATTTCATTCCTTTAGTTAATCAGTGGTGGAGTGTAGTTGCATGTTTTCCCATTGCGAAAAGGACCTGACACTGCTATTGTTATTTCATGGTAGAAGTCCAGGTACTTAAACCTTGTAAAACCCACTTCCATGTTAATATATCAAATTCCAAGTGGTCAGAATTAAAATACCGATGGAAGGAGAAATTAGGTGCTACTATTAAAGAAAGTAGGTGCAAGCATGAATCAATCAAAGCCAGAATAAATAAATAAAAGCCCTAGGCTCTTGGAACCAGAAGGAACCAGAAGGATGATATAAGGATGCATGGAGGTTCTGTTAATCAGGAGCTGTACACTTCATTCTTCCAATCTTATTCTTTCCCATGTAGCCTGAAACACTAAAGTGGAAAAAAATAATAAATAAAAGCCATAAGCTCGGATTTTGTTTATCAGGAGCCTTCTACTTTATTCTTTCAATCCCATTTTAGGCTTTATGAAACCCAAATAAGAATCAGGAATGTTAGGTTCCTGGTGAATGAATCATAAGTTTGAAAAGAAAATCCTTTGAATTATTTTGTGAGCCCTTGTAATTTGCTTTATATCAGTTTGATGATAGAAATTGATTGATTTAAGTTGCAAAGAATTCATTTCAATTAATCTGTTTCACTTGCAACTCAATCAGTTTCACATCAGTGTTAGAGAAAGAATAGTGATAGAAAAAACAAGTTAAGATAGCAAGCATTTTAGTTTGAAACATTAAAAATGCTTGGGTGTTTAACTACAGATTTTGGGCATTCGTAAGTAGTATAGGTCTCGCAATATTCCAACTACTAATATACCTAAGCAATTTATGCTAATGAGGATGCATTCCTTTCTTAGCATGAGGGTGAGGGGTGTGTTTCTTGTGCGTGCATGCCCACGGGCAAGCTCTCATGTGTGTGAGTTGCATCCATTTCTCTTCCAGCAGTCCAGAATGGCATCTGCAGGTACTGACCGGCTCAATTTTTATTGCAGTTGCCATATAGTAAGGACCTATCGCTTGCGGATGTTTTTGGACACATCGAACAAACTAGGTGAAGTACACCACTACATCTTAAATTAATGCTCTTTTTTCTCGGTGAGTTTAAACTCAATAGGTATTCTTTACTCCAGAAATCAACTGGGCATAGCAGAATACAGTATCAGCCAGTCAACACTTGAGACCATTTTTAATCATTTTGCAGCAAGTTCTTGAGGTAACTTCAAATTCTCAACACTGTTTTTATGCCCCTTATTTTTTTTCAGATGGGTTGTATGTATGAGCAAAGAGATGCTTCTCCTTCTGTTAAAAAAGGAATAATTTATTAATAGTTTGTAAATAATAGCAGTCGAAATTGTATGTGCATAGTTAAACCCGGAATATTAATATCCCGCTAACTCTGGTGTATGAGATTGTTTATCATAAAACAAACTAATATTGATCTGCTCGTGCAATTCACATGTTGCATGGGATACAATGGACCTGTCTCGGAGCATGTTAAGTGATATTTTGTGCTCAAGTAGTGCTTTTGGCTTTCACAATCTGAGAACTACTCCGATGATTAAAGCTGTGGTCGGCAAAACTCTGATAAAAATTTATTATGCTTTGCCGTTGAAATATGTGATCAGTGTTCGTAGCAGTCGATCAATATTGTCCTGACGTTTTTCCCTGTACTGTCACTCGTCCATCACAATCCTTTATTCTTTAGAATATCCTCTCTTTTTCAGTCAAAACCGCCGATATTTTGGGTTTTTTTCCTCAAATTCTTCTTTTGCTCATCACAAGAAGGCCCACAACATTTACAAGCTACCCAAAGAGACATGAATCTACGAACTTCGTATCTAAGCTTAAGATATTTCACTATAATATGGCAGCACATTCTTTGCCACTATTAGATGGTAATTTTATCCGCTCTGACGGACATCTGACATTTGCCTTTCTTCCAACCCAATGGTTTCGTACCCATCTTAATTTCGGTAGGTGCAAAAATATTAAGAAATCTGAAAGTAGTAAGAAAAATATGTTAATATCAAGTGTTTGTCTAATGCATGTCATCAGAGCATGTGTCAATGTTGTTTTATTTCCCACTGTTTATCGAGCGACCAGTAAATCAGTAATTTACAAGGTCAGAAATTTTTAAATTTCATTACCTGTACCCTTTAAATCGAATGCCCACTCCGATCCAACCTTGCCCTTGGAGGGTCGAAACTCGCTCATTTATTTTGGCTTGTTCTCGAAAGAATATTTTACTAGTCAACTAGAATCTATTTGGTCTGTTTATACTTTTCTTTCAGCCATCAAATTGTTTCCACAATATTTCTTTTATGATATTTTCCCTCTTGTGCATGTTGCAAAGAAATTTTTGTTTGCTGAACACATGGCATATGTCCTAACACCTCACTAGGTGCCTGACAAATGAGACTTGCAATTTAGGATGCAGAATGCATTTCCGCGCACTGCAACTTCTCAGCCGAAACACACGCGCACACAGCCCCGAAAAGTTTTATATCCCTGCACGGGCGCGCATACATACATACATATACATATATATACATACATATACATATATATACATACATATATATATATATATATACACACATTGAAAGTGAGAGCACCTAGATAGTCATTGTGTGAAAGTAAGAAGCCACTGAATTGGAACTTGACAATAATTTTGACATTGTTCTTTTCCTTTTAAGTTCATGATCAAGAATTAGTGGAAAAGGTAGATCAAGAAGAAAGGGACAAATATGAAATACCAAAAGTAAAATATCATTTTACATGCCCCACATGCACGTGAAGAGAGTGATATACACCAGTTGTTTCTTTAGAAACCTTCATGTAATACCCTGTCGGGCTGGGCCAATGACTCGGTAAGACATTGTTTTATAATATATATATATATATATATATATATATATATATATATATATATATATAAAATTGTTGACGGAGTCTCTTATTTGGGTTTTGGCTGGTAAGATCATGGATTAATTTCTTGAGTATCTGAGTTTAACTGGCTCAAACAGACGTCAATTTAATTTCAAACCCATTCTACATTAAGTTTCTAATAGATAAATCAGCTGATGATAAACTCGTAAAAACCCATAAATAGATAAATCAGCTGATGATAAACTCGTAAAAACCCATAAAATCAGGCTAGATTTGACAACTATGTTTTCATAGCTAATTACATGTAAGTTTTCAAGATAGCTACAAGTCATCAAATTAGCTAAGACTTGGTCACCAGTTAATCCTTGTATTATTATTATTATTTTTTTGGTTTTCAGTGGAAATCTCTTAGTCAATATTGATGTTCGAATATATATTAGAATTACCAAACAATATTTAATTTTTCCAACGAATTTTGGTGACTAATTTGATATCGGGTTAGGTCTTTCTTGATGAAATTTCATCAGGAATGAAACCAGAATTAGGTAGCACGTGAATGGCCAACCAGCCAGGGCTAATTTCCCGAACAATATTTTTAATCTCGTACAATATCCGTCCATTTTAATATCAAGTTCTTTCCGAATATGGTAGTAACCATTTCGATGTCAATATGCACCATCTTTCAGGAGTAGAAGAATGCTGTAATTAACACATGGTTCAAATTTTGAAGTTGTTGCCCACCAACCATGCTAGCTATGCTCACCAGTTTTTCAAACCATTGTGAAACTTTCTTGGAAAAATTAGCTGATCGTTAAGAATTGTCAACATAATGCCTTGTCCTTTCTAGAAATCAATTATTTGCTTACACATGGTAGATGTGCTTATAAATTAGCTGATTGCGCGTTTGTTATTTTATTTCAAAAGTATTTTTAAAAAATATTGAATTTTTTTTATTTTTGTTTTAAATTAATATTTTTTAGTGTTTTTAAATTATTTTAATGTGCAGATGTCAAAAATAATTTTTAAAAAATAAAAAATATATATTATTTTGATATATTTTTAAATAAAAAACACTTTAAAAAATAATAACAATTAAATTAAGCATGCACAAGAATATTCTTTTAGTGCACTGAAGAATATTTTTCTGTCTTATTCACTGTATTTATAATTTAATTTTTACAAGTGAAACGAGGAAAAGGAACATGTGTTGAACATTTTTTTTCTTCTTGGTTAATGTCAGACTTGTCATTTATTAATTTGGTAATGGGTAAACTTTTGTCGGCCATTAACATTTCTTACCATTTTGTTTCTTCTTTATTTTTTTCGGAGGTTGTAGTTTTTCAATCTCCCAACGAGACATGTCAAATCATATGGCAAGACCCCTACAAGTTGCAATTTTCCTTTTTGATCAAGTTAGGGGGCAATAACATCAATGGAAAACGATTTGTAATCGAACTTTTGATTTGATCATATATAAATTATAATGTAATTTATAAATAAATTATAATGTAATTTTTGATCAAGTTTGGCACGTGAATAGAGAGTTTTGAGTTGGGTTGTGTGAGCAATATAAATAATGTAACTTACTACTACGAACAGCAATTGCATTGCCAAGCAAACCATGTAAAATTGTATATATTATACATTTTCAACAACAAGAAACATATGTTAACTTCACTCAATCATGTAGCTAACATAAGGGGGGCTTGTGCCCGTTTTAACACCCTTAAAGATACTTGGCAATGTACAGATCGATCTTGTTCATTACTACAGCAACAACAACAGAGAATACAACTTCAAACTTTTCTGTGTCTAATTAAGCTAGCTACTTCATTTTTTTGTCTTAGTAGCTGATGACTTGTCCTTGGATTATTCTACATGGCACACATTTTATTTGCATTATTGAGATAGTAAAATGGTTGCACTTTCTCTAATCTCTGCTCTCTTCCTCTTCTTCTCCCTTTCCCCCTCGACTTCCAATCTCACACCAAACAACTTTGGCCTTTCATCTTCCTCTTCTTTCTCCAAATGTGCGTTTTTAGCTACTAAATCAAGTAGCTCCTTGCACTTTCTTTTCATGCTAGAAAGCTCAGTGCTCAAGACCCCATTTTCTTTCTTGAGTCGTCTATTTTCATCAACTAGAGAAGTGTATTCGGACGATGATAAAGTGGATGATGATCTTTGATCTTCTTCAAACTCCTGTGGTGCGACTTGATCAATTAATGGTGCAATAGGTTGTTGCTTGTTAGTCCAAGCTTTTCTTCGACGAATTTGGCGTAGTAGCTCTCTTTCTCCCTTCCGAAACATGTCATTGCAAAACTCCCACCGGCTCGTTGCAACTTTTCGAAAACCCTATTCATAACAATGACACGAAAGAAACATAGGGAATCTGTCCTTCGACTCAAAGAAGGCAAAACAAAACGTGCCTCAACAAAATGACAAAACTTTGAAAAATTCTTGATTAGCATCATTACTTTTTTAGGGTCTATCTAATTGTGGTTAATTAGTAAAGGATCGTATATTGCTCCAGGTTTAGAGTTACTTTTCTTTCCTATGAATAGTTCAAGGTTTTTTTTTTTTTCTAGTATAAAAAAGAAGATATTTGAAACTAGAAACCTTGAGAGACAAAAGAGTGCGTGTGTGTGTACTATATAATTACATTATTTTAATTAATTTACCTTTCTAACCCTCCTCCCTCCCTCCCCCCTCCTGCATTTTTTTCAACACACACACACACACACACACATATATATATATATATATATATATAACTCATGTTGAAAAAATTCACCAAAAATCATGTAGCTTCTAAAGTTTTTTCTTTTTGTAAAAAAAATATAATAATAAATTAAACGATGCAAGACATGAAACTTCTGACTCACTTTACTTGGAATTACCAAGCTCTAATCTAAAGTCTAAGTTTTACTAGAATTAATTGATTAATTAAGACAAAGTAGCAAGTTAGGTTAGACAGGGCCATTTAACCTATATTCTTTCATTCAACAACCTAGAAAAAGATTCAAGAAGGAAAAAAATAAAAACAAGAAGATGATCGATTCAAATTCTTAATTAAGAACTAAGTCAACTAAACCAAAAAAAATTAAGAATTTTGAATAGATAAGATACCATGCAGAATCAAGAACGAAAAAAAGGGTAGTATAAACTTTAATACATACATAAGTATTGAGTTGCCGGACAAAGCTAGAGAAATTGCTATGCTTGAAGAGTGTTGGTAGGAGATCACGAGAGAACTCTGCCGGCTGCCACACCACAAATCCGGTCCCCTCCCCGTTCCATGATATCACATCATCGGTCGCCAGATCCTCCACTAACATGTAGGTTTTTAATAAAAAAGGTGGCGGGGTTGATTTTCTAACATATTCTAATAAACCCTTGTCATCTGCCATGTATTTATTCAGAGAAAAAGAAGAAAGGAAAAAAAACAAAGAGAAAAGGAGATTATTGGATGATATTACAAGATTTTTAAGGAGAAGAGGCAGAGAAGAGAAGAAGGGCTGTTAAGAACTCCCAACCCCAACAATAAAAACCCAGCAAGACGACTCCACAGTTCATGAGAAATGCAAGGTCTTTTCCTTTCTCTTTTCTCTCTCTCTTTTCAAGAAGAAAGAAATGGTTGGAACGTATTTTCTAAGGCTAGACTATTCTTATAGTCAGAATAAACCATGTCATGTATTACACTATAATATGGTTTTATAGTGTGACTTTTAGTTCATGCTGTATGCGGGTCCAAATTTTACTATTTAGGAATGCATGTTGTGCACCTTTGGATCATACCACTTGTTTCTTGATCGTTGCAGTAATCAGTTTGACTGGTCAATGAAAGACAACAACAAAGATTTTCTGCTGCTACTGTGGCATACGCATATGTAGCTAAATTATTCCTTGTTCATGCTTGAGGTTTGATGAAAAACTAATCTTTTTTATTGTCTGGATTAATTTATTGAACGTTTCCTGAGAAACAATTAAATCTTTTGTTAGGGTTCTTAATTCCAACTAGATTTCACGAATTTCACTTGTATTTTATTAGGTCTCTGTGTTGGCATTTTTTGTGGAGTTTTTTTTTATTATTGATAAAAAGATTCTCACTTTGACAAAAAAAAAGGGAAAAAAAAGAGGTTTTTAATTACTTCATTAACAAGATCAAGAACCCAGAAGAACAAGAAAGTCTTTCCTTCAATTTTTTTTTAAATTTAAATCTGAAATTTATTTATCTTCTAATTTGGTGATGGGAAACATTAAGCAATGAGATCGGTGAGTGGACCGACGCGTTATGGTGGAAGAGTGAAAAGGCAAGCTGATAAAGAAAGGTGGAAATTCAGGGCATTTGGACATAATAGAAGGTTCTTATTTTGGTCGCTGAGCTTTCTTGACTTCATCTTTAAAATTCTCTCTGTTTTTTTTTTTTAATGAAAAAATTCTTCAATAGAAATATAACTCAAATCGTGTGCTACTTCCCTCACCAACCACAGCTTTTCTTTTCCCATTTGCCCACCTCCCTCATCTACCTGATCAACGTAGTGTGACCTGTGCCTAACACGCATGGCGTCGGCATAGCTATGGTTAATACTCAGCAGAGACGATACGTTATTTGTTGGACTTGGCCCGTACCAGTGGTTCAATCGGGTTTGGTCCGGACGAATCAATAAAAAAAAACTAATTTTTTTATTAAAATAATAATATTTTAATTAAATTTGTTTAAAAATTCAATTGATTCAGATTAACTTTATTTTTTATTATTAAATCAAGTTTTGAAATTATTGGTAGCGGTTGGTTTTTAAAGTGTATTTTTTACTTAAAAATACATCAAAATAATATATTTTTTATTTTTTAAAAATTATTTTTACATCATCAATTCAAACAATGATCTAAAAATATAAAAATTTTAAGCAAAAAAAAAAAATTCATGAAACATCATTTGAACCAACGTTTTCAAGTGGATACTTAAAATTGTATTTAAAGTAATTAAAATTTTCTAAATGTATCATGTGAATGTGAAGAATGCATTCTTAAAGTATATATATAGTTTGGAAAAAAATCAATATGATAAACGTATAAAATACAAAGAATACTCCTCGTGGTAGAATGGAAAAGAAGAACAGAAGAAGAAAAGCACGACACTAAAGTCCAGAGCATGTTCGGCATGGATAAGGACAATGGTACAGTAAAGGGAAGAAGAATCTTGAGTCGTCCCCATTGGGATCGATCGAGTTTCGCAGATTTCCTCTACTCTTCAAGAAAACAGGACACGTGAGATCACATCTGATAAAAATAACGTTGAATGTTTTAAACATCCAGGGCCATGTTTGTTTCTTGGAATTTATTTTTTGGGAAATCACTTTCCAAACTTTCCTGTGTTTGTTTACCATTAGAAAAGTTGGTCAACAAAAAATACTTTCCAGTCAACGGAAAACACTTTCCGGTCAACGGAAAACACTTTCCAGTCAAAGAAAAATTTGGTTTGATTTCTAGGAAAGTGTTTTCCCTTTTGGCTGTGTTTGTTTTCCGGAAAGTGGTTTCCGGGAAACCACTTTCCAAACTTTCTTGTGTTTGTTTGCTATTGGAAAAGTTGGTCAACGGAAAACACTTTCCAGTCAAAGAAAAATTTGGCTTGGTTTTCAGGAAAGTGTTTTCCTGAAAAATTTGGGCGGAAAATACTTTCCGGAAGTTGTGAAAAATTTAGAAATGTCATTATTTGCTAATTATATCAAATTTGATCCTCAAACTTTTGATTGCTATATATAATTTGTTTTGAATATTTATTTTTCAATTTCATCTCTTAAAATTTAATTTTTATATTAATTTTGGTTCTTATTTTTATAATTGCTATTTGCTTTTTTCTTATCATTTTTTATTGAAATTTTTTATCTATCAAATTTGGTCCTCATTCTTTTGATTTTTACTAATTTTATTTGAAATAATTTATGAAATGTTAATTATTATTATTTTAATTTCTTCACCTTTCATTTTTTTTAATTTTTTAGATTTGATCTCTATTATTTTGATTATTATTTATTTTATTTGAGATAATTTATGAAATTATATTTTTTTTCAATTTCATTCTCATTCAACTTTTTAATTTGTAAGATTTGTTCCTTATTATTTTAATAAACTTGAAAAAATAAAACATTAATAAGTTATTTTCCAGCTCATTTTCCATAACATAACCAACCACTGGAAAGTGTTTTCCAACTTATTTTCCATTACACTACCAAACATCGGAAAATACTTTCCCGGAATTCACTTTCCCCGGAATTCACTTTCCAAAAGGAAACTATTTTCCTGCAAACAAACGGGGCCTAGATGTCGTGTCGTTTTACATGTTCTTTTCTTCCTTTTATCTTATTTGAGAATTATGATTCAACTCGGTCTAAGATTCAGTAAGCATCAACTCAAATTTAGAAGTTCCATTTATGTTTGTTTGGTTTTGTTTTCCAGTTTATGTTTTTTTTATTTTTTTATTTAGCATTTATATCATTAGTGATTAGTGATTGAACTTTATTTTTTCTTTACTTGCCTCGTGTATGGTTTTTTGTGAGTTTTCAAAACAAACCCAGGTTATCTTAAATCTTTTTCTTTGTTGTTTTTTTGCAGGTTCTCCATTCTTTTTTTCTTTGTTTAGTTTATGTTCCGAGTTTTATTTTCTAAAATCTTTTTTGAAACATACTTTTATCGCCCGAACATCTTTTTTTATTGATAAAAAAATGTTTTGGCTTGCGATGCAGTGCGGGCCCACAAATCTAGTATAAACTAGAGTTTATGGACTTTCTAGTGTTTTCAAGAACTTTTTTTATTTATTTTCAACCAGTTTTTTTTCGTTATAATGAAGTAGATTGAGGGGAAATTTAGTAATTTAATAAAGATAAAATATTATTTTTAAAAAAGTCGTTGACACATGCAGTGTATGAGTCAGCTTGTGAGTTGATTTTGCTGTCTTTGGATAGCGCGTTGGGCATCTTGCGACTGCTAAACATTAGCTTCTTAGACAAAGTTTAATTCATCTTGGTGTCCCTCCTATCATAAGTAGCGATTCTGATCAACGAACCTCTGGTTTGTCCCGTAGCTTTTTTTTAATCTCACCTCTTTGAATTCCATGCCCGACCTTGAAAAATTTCAAAACATCCCTTCAATTTGTATTTCATTTAGATTTTATCTTTATTCTTTTGATTACTATTTATTTTGTTTGAAATAATTTATAAATTTAGAATTTATTTTCAATTTCATCCTCCTTTTTTTTTCCGGATTTGTTTCAAATTCTTTTGATTACTATTCAGTTTTTTTTAAATTAAATTGTTTTTATGATTTCATCCCTATTCAGTTTTTTTTTTCTTATTAGATTTGATTATCATTTTTTCGATTGCTATTTTTTTTACTTTGATAAATTTTTAAATTGAAATTTTTTTCAATTTCATTCTTCAATATTAAATTTGTTAGGAATTGAGTTTTTTGATTGAGTCTAGGTATATGATTTCACGGGTTATAGGTTTGGAAGATTAAACAAGTTCAGAATATTTTTTTGCGTTTGCTTGATTTTTTATTTTTTTTTAAGTTCATGATTTTTCAATTGCATCCTACATCATTTATTTAATTGGAGATTGAGCTCTGTTATTTTTTTATTTGTTTTTTGTAGGATTTTTCATGTATTTTAAAAATAACTTGGGTTATCTCGGGTTTTTTAATTTACCATTCTTTGTTAAGTTTAACTTTTTAAAAATAAATTTTGTTTTTCAATTAAATTAATTTAATTCATTAAATATAAGCATGAGATGCTGACTTCATGATATTTATTTTTTGTTTTGCTTTCCAGGCATGCCTCTAACGCGCGTGTGTGGTGTTTTTTGGAGTCATCGTAAAGCCTTTTGCAATGGCATAAGAACTGTCTCGGCTAGTTCTTTCTGGCGACGAAACGGTGTCAACAATGAAGTGACAGTGAATCTCCAACAGGCTTTTCTATAACGACCTGTAATCTAATGAATCTTTATTCATTTTATGTCATGATACACATATAAATATGATAATTTTTTATTTAAAATCTTTCTTATACTAAATTACCCCATTTATCGCACATAATACAAATTTTACATTGCATATATATATATATATATATATATATATATCCATCTTATAACAGACTTTTTTGTTTTTTTTTTATTAAAGCAATAAATCATTCAAATTTTTACAAAATTTCGACATAGTTTTCCCTGCACATGAGACTCAACCCAAAATTTTATTCAACTTCTAAAAATCTTGACTTTTCTAAACATGAGATTATAGTCTTCCCTTGCTAATAATCTCAATTTTTTTTTTATGTTTTTGAAAATATTGATGTCATCTAAACATCTTCTTTCATGATTGAAAAAATTTAAGCATGTCGCGGCCCACCAATCAAAGAAAAACTATGGTTGGTTTTTCCCTAGAAAAAATTGCACTTCCAAACAAGTTGGCCAGCAAAAGCTAACCTTCCACCATCACTCAGCACACCACATCTGACCGTAAGCAGTAATTCTAGGCAATATCATCATGCCATAATGAAAGACTCACATCATGATGTGGGAATTTTGGTATCGATGTTGATAGAAATGATTTTGAGCGAATTTTAAAAATATCACTCAAGTATATATAATCCTAACGTTATCATCTTTGT
Organism: Populus nigra; assembly: GCF_951802175.1. NCBI lineage: Eukaryota > Viridiplantae > Streptophyta > Magnoliopsida > Malpighiales > Salicaceae > Populus > Populus nigra. The sequence goes on from NC_084854.1 coordinate 23,610,747, forward strand.
ATAAATTTTACCCTTATTTTCAAAAAAAAAATGAAAAACTTTCATTTATTTTCAAAAATTCACATCAATTTTTCATCTAAATTGTATTTTTTTATAAAAAAACAATGTCATTTTACAAGGATTTATTTATTTATTTTTGTTAAGTGATTACAACCGAAATCCTTGATTTAAAAAAGCGAAATAATTCAGTGGTAATAATTTAAATATAAAATTGATAATATTCTAATAATTTGATGGTATATTTTATATCTAATTTATAAATTTTAAATAGCTAGAAATTATTTTCTTCGTGATATGTTAGCATCATAATCATGACGTGTCCCTATCCTTTCTCTTATCAATAAAATGCTTTTGTTTTTTTGAAGATGCGTGCATATCATAAGGTACTCTTACCTTTTTTTTCTTCTTCTTATTTATCATAATTAAAAACTAATATTGACTTAAAAAATTTACTTTAAAACATTAAATTAAATTTATTTTCAATTAATTCTAGATAATATATCAAGTCAAGAAATTATTATAAAGAATATAGTCAACAGAAGAAAAAGAAATCTTCCCACGCTACAAGTAAACGAAGGAGACAGGAAAAATAGAAAGAAATAAAATATCAAATAATTAAGTGCAATACGTGGCAACTTCTCGAGTTTCCCCACTAAACTACTACTATGATCACGATTATATGAATTGAAAGCCAACACCCAACAAAATGAGATTCTTCAAATATAGAAGAATCCGAACTAGAAAATGGTTCAAGAGTTTCTTTTTTCTTAGTCAAGTGTCATTATACCAAGATTTTCATACATTAAACCTAAGTTTTTTCTTCGATGATCACGCCCGGAAAGTGATTAAGTCTTGCCGGAAACTCTTTTCTTGTATTTATTTTTTTTAGAATTCAAAATCTAAATAGTAACTTATAGTCGTGTTAATTTTTGTTTTTGAAGTCTTACATCTTGCAAATTCATATTTTATTTAATTTTTTACATCCAGTCAAATATCAAATTTCTCTTAAACTGATGACATGATAATAATAAAAAAAAACCTTTAAGAAAAGATAAAAAAATCTATTGACACTGGGTTAAAAATTTTGACTTTCAAGGGTATTATGGTTATTTTACTATATTTTTATTTTTTTTTATTTTCTATATTTGGCTAGATACAAAATTACCTCTCATTTGTGAAAAAATCATTTTGAAAATACTAAATTTTCCTTTGATGCTAATATTGAATTTTTGTTTTTAAATTTCAGTCTTCTCATTATGCTTTTGAAATATAAAAAAATTTATTTATCCCTGATGAATTTAGTAATTACACTATTCCAATAGCTAGTTTTAAGACCTTAATACTCTTAGCAGCTAGTTTTAAGTTTTGGGGTGTAAAAGGCAATTACCCTGTTCCAACAAATACTATTTCTAAGTTTGCATTTGTAGTGTTTTTCTAAGGCCTTGTAGGTTCTTTTAATGTTATTCGGGATGAAAATTTAATCCAAGCTTAATAAATACCAATCCGATCCAACTCAAATAAGTCAATATGTTTTTAATAGTTATCTTACCGAATAAATAATAAATAATAGATAAAATATAAATATTTTTAAATCTGTTCTAAACCACTTGAACCTAATCTGATCTGAAATACACACACACCATTTGATGGATATTGTCTGCTCTTCTTGTACTTTATTTTAAACAATTCTACATTTATAGTAGTGGTTTGTGCAATGAGGGATGGAAATGCTTCATTGTCTGTTTATGTCCAAAAACAAACAGAGACTAGCTTCATCCATTTGGATTTTGGACACCTACTAGATTAAACATTTCAAAACTAGGTGGCCGACCGCCCATGCTCTGAAAAGGTCCGCCGGCTTCAGGGCCGAAGTCATGGTGGCCGATTAATCTCTAGAACTTTTTATTCAAGCAAAATTAATATGACCATTTCAATTTTCAAACATTGATTAGAGTTATTATCCATGAATAAATTAATCTTCATAGTTATATTAATCCACTAGTTATATCAAGTCAAGAGCTAAAACCGAATATGTCAACACCATAAAAAAATTATTCTTCCATGCCGCAAGTTAACCAATCAGACAGTGAACAAATGCATTGTCTTAAAATCTAAATCCAACCCAATAAATCAATCTAAAATTTAAATTGGTCTGGATTAAAAAAAAAACTCAGTTAATCTAGAAAAAAACCTAGGTTAACTTGATTGTCCGATCGATTCTAGCCTAACATGGTTAAAATCCAGCCATCAAACCATTGATTTTTTTTGTTAAAATAATATTGTTTTGTTTATTTTTGTAAAAAATTATTTAGGTTAATCCACCCGATCTTTAACTTGACCCTGCCCCTAACCAATCCCAACCTCGGGGTTTTAAAACTACAAACAAAATAAAACCATTGTAATTATTACACCTAACATTTTGTCTAGTTTTCAAGCTTAACAGAGTCTTTTATGTAAAAAGAATCTATGATCAGTCAGGACAAAAATAGACAAGCAACATAGTCCTTTTGGAATCTTACCTGGTTGCTTACGTGGATACTCAGTTACCTGGTTCGTTCGCATGCAGTGTTTTTTGTTTCTTTCATTTTGATAACAGGGGGATGCTGCTCATTTGAAAGCAACAGGATGCATAAATCAGTAGCAACCTACTGTTTGATCCAAACTATAAATGCCCTTTTTTCTTCGGGACACCCAATAATTTTTCTACAATTTTAAATCTCGATTTGACCTCGCCACTATTCTCTTCTTTTGATTTTTCTGATCCATTTCACCTGTTCTATCCGTTTAATCTTCAGATTTATTCTTGGCCTTTTGTCTCCATCCTTCTGCAGTAATATTGCCTGTTCTGCTGATAAAACCCTACAACATTGTAAATTTTAAGAGGTGTCAGGTCCTGAATTTATTTTTTAAAGTTTATTAATTTAAGTCTCGTGAATTTCAAGGCCACTAGAAATTTACATGACCATTAATTTTAGAGTATGTAAAATTAGTCGGAATATATACAAATTAACTTGGATATTCACGTTAAAAAAATAAAAAATATACAAGTTGCATAAAAAAAACCAGCCCAAAAAATCATGGATAATTGAGCCTTCTCATGGGAACTCATTTTATAAAAGATTTATTAAGCATTTTTTTGGTTTAATGGTCCATGTTATTCAATAGATTTACCTATTTGAGATTTCAATATAATACCTTCTTAATGTAATGTAGAAATAAAATATATCTCGGTAGCAATCCATGATTCAAGAATTGGTTCAATGTTCCCGAGTTGTTGGTTAGTGAGTTGGTCTAGAGCAATCCAAGTGTTTTTTTAGCAACCCTTAAAACAATATTGTTTCAGATATTTTTTGTTTTAATTTTTTTAAAATAAATTAAAATGATATTATTATTATTTTTTTAAAAAAAATCTTATTCGTTGTTTCATTTTTGTGTGTGTGGAGAATCACTTCACCAGAGAATACCTAGGCCCCGTTTGTTTGCAGGAAAGTAGTTTCATTTTGGAAAGTGAATTCCAAGGAAAGTGAATTCCGGGAAAGTATTTTCCGATGTTTGGTAGTGTAATGAAAAATAAGTTGGAAAACACTTTCCAGTGTTTGGTTATGTTATGGAAAATGAGCTGGAAAATAACTTATTAATGTTTTATTTTTTCAAGTTTATTAAAATAATGAGGAACAAATCTTATAAATTAAAAAGTTGAATGAGAATGAAATTGAAAAAAAAAAATAATTTCATAAATTATCTCAAATAAAATAAATAATAATCAAAATAATAGAGATCAAATCTAAAAAATTTTAAAAAAAATGAAAGGTGAAGAAATTAAAATAATAATAATTAACATTTTAAAAATTATTTCAAATAAAATAAGTAAAAATCAAAAGAATGAGGACCAAATTTGATAGATAAAAAATTTCAATAAAAAAATGATAAGAAAAAAGCAAATAGCAATTATAAAAATAAGGACCAAAATTAATATAAAAATTAAATTTTAAGAGATGAAATTAAAAAATAAATATTCAAAACAAATTATATATAACAATCAAAAGTTTGAGGATCAAATTTGATATAATTAGCAAATAATGACATTTCTAAATTTTTCACAACTTCCGGAAAGTGTTTTCCGCTCAAATTTTTCAGGAAAACACTTTCCTGAAAACCAAGCCAAATTTTCCTTTGACTGGAAAGTGTTTTCCGTTGACCAACTTTTCCAATAGCAAACAAACACAAGAAAGTTTGGAAAGTGGTTTCCCGGAAACCACTTTTCGGAAAACAAACACAGCCAAAAAGGAAAACACATTCCTAGAAATCAAACCAAATTTTTATTTGATTGGAAAGTGTTTTCCGTTGACCGAAAAGTGTTTCCGTTGACCAGAAAGTGTTTTCTGTTGACCGGAAAGTGTTTTTCGTTGACCAACTTTCCTAATGGTAAACAAACACAGGAAAATTTAGAAAATGGTTTCTCGAAAAATGAATTCCGGAAAACAAACATGGTCCTAATCTCATTCGTGTTATTTACCCTGTCACAATTTTTATCATTACTTGGTTGGGTCCAGGCCCACACCCAAATAGGCCTTCCATTCAAAGCCTGACCGATTCAGTTTCTGAAAAGAGAATTCCGAAAAGGGAAATACAATGTGCAGCCTTTTCCTACGTGGCGATCACTAATTTGCTGTTTGGAAATGAGGCTCGGTTATCTGGTGTGGCTCAGGACAACTGGCGTTATCCTATCTGAAGGCCACGTGGCTCATAAGGCCATTAAACTGCCAACATCACTGAGCAACAACCAGTTGCCTTCTTAGCCGTTGATAAGATTCTGTTTTCAATCCAACGGTGTATAAATCACTGACACCGGACTCTTCGAGGTTCCAATATTACAAGCTCCGCAGCAACGGAGTTGGTGATTTATGGGTTTTGGAGAAGAGAACGGACAAAAACTGCATGCGGGTAAGCACACTCGCTTGCTTGCCATATTGCATTTACTCGCTCAGATAGGTTGGACACGTTTCCACATTTCTTAGTCAATTTCTTTCTCAAAATAGCAGCTAATTTGATGTAAATTATATTGACTTGCTTAATAATTATTACTATAAATTTGAGTCATTTAATGTGATTTAACCATTGGATTAAAATTGATTAAGATGATCCAAAATGATCTATATCTTTGTTATTCATGCAAAGGTTTTAATGTTCTCTTAAACTTATTATCAAATCAAATCATATAATATCAATTTCATTTGAAGTTGTAATAAAATTTAATTGCAAATTACATAATCTAATTTTATTTTTAAGTAGTAGAGATTAAATGAAATGAAAAAAACATCATTTGTTTTTAATCAATTTCAATACTTTATCTAATCATGAATCAACAAGACTTTTTATATTATGTATAATTTTTAATTAAAAATATTTTTTAATTTTAATATACACATGATTTGAATGTAAAGAAAATTTCTATATAAAGAATTAGTTGTTTTTAAGTTTCTTTTCACTAACTTCAAGTTATATAAAACACAATGGTTGTTTTCATATGACAAGTGTATATTGATTAAAAACATATCTAAATCATTAAAAAAATATTTAATTATACCAAGAAGTTTAAACATGCAAAATCTCATTGTAAATCATATATGAACGAGGAAAAAAATCACATTATTATTAAAATTAGATTTAACTCTCTCAACTTTCTTTTTATTAAAAATATATGTAAATACTTGTTGAATGATATATAATCATATTAAAAAGTTTAAACATATATCATCTCATTTACAAATCATAAATCAATCAAGAATTTCAATATTTTATATAATAATAAATCAATGAATTATAACCTTTTGAATTTTATCATAACAATTGGCATTCATTTTTAGTTGCAAAATTGATAATTTTAATATGCACGTGGTTAGATTATATTTAAGTTTAACCATTCTAAAATTCTTTTAATTAATTAACCTTTACTTGTATGAAATTCAATAATATTTTTCACGTATTTGACTAGAGATATATTTAAATTATTTAAAAATATTATAAAGTCTGAACATATAGCAGACGTTTTATGATTTTTCTATTGAAATACATAATGATTATGTTACACAAATATTTAAAATATTCTTGAATTAAAAAGAAAAAAAAGAGAAGAAAATGTCGATTAATATGGCAAGACAAATGGTTTTGTTAGCAATACACTGTACACCCGCGAGTACAGATAACCTCGATGATTGATGCTCAAGTAACAGCCCAAACTAACCCCAAAGAGAAACACACAGAAAAACACGATTCCTTGCCTCACTCTCTCTCTCTCTTCCCCCACTCTTCTGTACTAAAAACTTTTTTTTTTTTTTTTGTATATATTGTATGGTGGGCAACCAATATGTCTGCTAGTCCGAAGATAAGAATCGGAACCGGCACCGTGTCCACTCACCGTCTCACCATGACAACCACCGCCGCCGCCACTCTTTCCCTTCCTTCCCACTCTCTTATATTCATAAAGAGTACTCCTTTTCCTTCCCTCCGTCGCTCTTTCTGTCTCAACTCGCCCTCTACACCAACTCCCACCTCTCGTTCTCCTCTCCGTGTCAAAGCTTCCTCTGCTGAGCCCTCTCCTTCTTCAGGTCCCCTCCTTTCTTTCTCTGTGTACATGGTTTTTTAGTGTGTGAGAGATGGGAGTGATTTGATATATCTTGTTGATTGGTGGATTTTTAGATGTTAATGTGTTGCTTTATATTGTATTTATTATTTTTTGTGCTGGTTGAAGACCCTTTTTGTGATACTTGGAAAATTGTAGGTGCGAGAATCTTGTTCATTTTATATGCTGTTCAAGAAGATGCCTTTAGTACCATTAAAGATATGGACTTTGAATGATTTAGAAAAAGAAGTTAAACTTTTCTTAAGTGATGCCCGTATTGTTAATTTGGGTACAAGTATCTATTTTAACTTAAATCTAATATGGCTGTTTTGTATGTTAGTTTTTACTTTCAGTTTGGGGTCTCATCTTTAATTTTGAAGCAACTGATTTTGATACAATGTATTTAGAACCTTTTATCTCTAGCAATCTCTTTCCCTGGAAATGATTATATGACTGATTTTCAAGTTTTGATTTTGGTATATAATTGTGTTTTGCTTCCTCAAAACAACCATGCCATGGTTGTTAATTTGGTGTTTGTTTCCTGCAGGTAAAGGTATTGAGAATGTGGTAATTATAGGTTCAGGTCCTGCTGGATACACAGCAGCAATATATGCTGCTCGTGCCAATTTGAAGCCTGTAGTGTTTGAGGGGTATCAAGTTGGTGGTGTGCCTGGTGGGCAGTTGATGACTACCACTGAAGTGGAGAACTTCCCAGGGTTTCCTGATGGAATAACCGGTCCGGATTTGATGGATAGGTAACAAAAAACAAGTTGATTTTGTTTTAAATTTATTCTTGTTCTTGAACGGAACACACATAATTATTTCCAACTAAATTATTGCACAGAACTTTGACTTAGTTTGTTGATTAGGATGCGACGGCAAGCTGAACGTTGGGGGGCAGAACTGTTCCAAGAAGATGTGGAATCTCTTGATGTTAAAAGCAGTCCTTTCACCGTGAAGAGTAGTGAACGTAAGGTGATATATAGTTTTCTAGCATTCTGTTCTGTACATATGTTGGAGTGGTTTCATTAATTTCAACTATTGAAGTATCAAATCATTTAAACACATTCGTTTTATGGATGAAAATTTTTCTTTGAACTCTGCTTGGAGATGACCTATTTTAGCGAGTATTCTTTATAAAAAAAACACGCTCCCTGTATGTGATACCGACTTTTTCTTGGAAATTGTTTGAAATGCACCGTTTTTATGCATGAGTGATGTGCCGTGGCCACATGCAATTGTTTATGTATTTGTTATGCCATAAGCTGTGGATTCTTAATTAATTGGAGTTTGGAAACAAATCCAAGTTCATGCTTATGATACTAAATTTGTTTTAAATTAATATTTCAGGTTAAGTGCCACAGCATCATTTTTGCCACAGGAGCTACTGCCAGAAGACTCAAATTACCCCGTGAAGATGAATTTTGGAGTAGGGGAATTAGTGCTTGTGCAATTTGTGATGGAGCATCACCACTTTTTAAAAGGCAAGTTCTTGCTGTCGTAGGGGGAGGTGATACGGCCACAGAGGAAGCATTGTACTTAACTAAATATGCTCGTCATGTCCATTTACTTGTACGCAAGGATCAACTTAGGGCATCTAAAGCAATGCAAGATAGGTGAGTTTTGGTGCACCCTTATTTGTGTTGTTCCGTTGCTGTTGTCGGCAATGATTGTTTTGCTGCACTTTCTTTATTAATTACTTTAGGCTGCTCCTAAATATAAAACATATAAAAGTGCATATTTAACGTTTCACAAAACTGTCTTCTATATGTCAAGTTAAACATGTTTGCATTTTGATATGTTCTTAAGCACATTCCTGCTTTGCCATCTTCATCATATCTTTCTTGTAAAGTCAGGTGTTTCAGACCTTTTTAACAGTTTTAATTTCATCAACATTGTGTAGTATGTGATCTCTGGTGTTATGTTTATTTCTGAGCGGTCATTAGATTTTCTGCAAAACCCCTTTCAGTGTAAAAATATCTCTCCTAGACTAATCATACTATTAGAAAGAAAACAAATTCTCTCATTATGTGCTAATGTTTAAGATAACTCCAACAAAAATGCGGTCGCTTATCCTTGCAATTCTGGAGGTCTTTAAATTGCAGGCAATCACATCAGCTTCTTAAATGTTGCAAACAATTTATTTCATGGCATTATTATCTTGTCTTTTGTGATTTAGCTGCCATGATTTCACGACTCCCAAGTTATACACTAATGAACAATTTGTATGTTGAGTTTCAACTCCCTGAAATGTTTGTTTAACAGGTTGATTATCGCAAATGTTTCAGAGTGATCAACAATCCAAATGTCACCGTGCACTTCAATACAGAGACTCTGGATATCGTTAGCAATACAAAGGGCCAGATGTCTGGTATTTTGACTAGAAAAACTGATACCGGGGAGGAATCCGTGCTTGAGGCAAAAGGCTTGTTCTATGGTATTGGTCATTCTCCGAATAGCCAGCTGTTGGAAGGCCAAGTTGAACTTGATAGTGCAGGCTATGTGTTAGTTCAGGATGGTTCTGGGAAAACTTCTGTTGAAGGTGTATTTGCTGCTGGAGATGTTCAGGTAATCCTGTAAAAAACTGTCATTTGGATAGGCTTAAGACCTTTCAATTTTCATTCTAATCTCACTACTGTACTTAAGATTCTGTCATCATTCTTGCTTCTCTGGCGATGCCAAGGCTTAGAAATATGCTGATGGGATGTGTAACAGCAAAGCATGTTAATGGGAGTAATTGAGTAATTCTCATTCAACAAAGATAAAGTTTGTGATTGATTTTTGAGCAAAATATGATAATTAAATAATTGCTGTTAATGTGTTAGTCAATTGGAGAGTATAAACTTTGCGGAAGTGATGCTGCAAAATTAAAAATATTTTGTTTTATTTTAAAGTTGTCTGATGCACTGCAAAAATTTGGTGTAAGTTGATTTTCCTAGAATCTAAGAACTTTGACACAGTGATTGTATCTTAAACAATATTCCCCATCTAGTGTCTTCTACCCCCATTCTTGGCACTGCATTGTTCCTGGTATCCTCTTATAGTTATGTTCATCCCCTGATGATTGCAGAGTTTAATATTAAAGTATAACACATGGGTTGAATTTCGTGATCAGCACAAATTGTTTGAGATAATGTCTTACATGTCCTTTAGGCATGTTCATTAACCTTCAACTATCTTGATGCATAGATTCAAACTTGTGATCAAAACTTGTCTTTTGTTTGGGAAATCTGTAAAGGTTTTGTGATTTGGTATCCTGTTTATTTAAAAGGACCATGAGTGGAGGCAAGCCATAACAGCCGCTGGATCTGGATGTATTGCTGCTCTATCAGTTGAGAGATACCTTGTGAGCAACAACCTACTTATAGAGTTTCACCAGGTATTTCTTTCTCCTCTTTGTATTCATTTTATAGAAAAGGGAGGTAAATTAACGTACTACTGAAGTCCAACTTTTTCTGTTTTACTCATCCCTCAGCTATTTCACATTCTCATGTGTCATGTACTCTTGTTGTTCTCAAGCATTGATTTCCATCCATCGAACATGTCTTTCTCTATCATCACTTGTTTGGTTGCAATCTTACATATGGAGGAGCTCCTCTTTCAATGTCTCATCACTTCTGAAATTAGAACATTTTTTTAAGAATATCTTCACCAAGCATGATCATGGACTTCAATTTTTGGTTAAAACTCACATCTCTAATATTGGATCAATCTATGGAAGTTAAATGAATTAGTTAAAGTGAGATGCATAAGATTGTAAGTTTTCTGGAAATACAGTTTGATCATCCATATTCTAGTATTTTGTTGTGGAATTTTATGCAGATCTTTACTTGTATGTGATAGCATATCTAAACAATACTCCACCTAAACTTGCTTGCTTTTCATGATTCTTTCTTTGACAGCGTCAAGCTGAAGAGGTTAAGAAGGAACTCACTGACAGAGATGTTCACGAGGGCTTTGACATTACCATCACAAAGCATAAGGGCCAGGTGCATGTTCTTATTATGATGAAATATTGCAATGCATCAACAGTTTTCAGTCAAGTTGTTGTGTATAAGGTTTTTATGTCCTTAGCTCAAAGCTTATGTTATTTCCTCGATTTACCTTCCTCAGTATGCTCTGCGAAAGTTGTATCATGAAAGTCCACGGCTTATATGTGTGCTATATACATCACCAACTTGTGGTCCATGTAGGACATTGAAGCCAATTCTCAGCAAGGTAGGTTCCATGCTAGCTTATATTGCATTGTATAATTAGGAGAATTACTGGAGGTTCTCTTGCATAATTTATATAATATTCATCCATGCTTTGTGTTTGTTTGCATTTTGGGGAATCCATCTTTCTGTGTATCTGACGCCACCCCACCACCTCTTCTTCTTCTTCTTGTTTTTTTTTTCAATGGTTAATGGCAGGTGATTGATGAGTTTGATCAAAATGTCCATTTTGTCGAAATTGATATCGAGGAGGATCAAGAGATAGCAGAAGCAGCTGGAATTATGGGCACACCATGTGTGCAGTTCTTCAAGAACAAGGAGATGATCAGGTTTGGAAAATTTCATTTTTTCAACTTTCTCTCTCTATGATGCATGAATGATCATGCAGCTGGTGTTCACATGGTAGTTTTCTGATGTCAAATTTCCTGTACTTGCCATGCAGGACTGTATCAGGGGTCAAAATGAAGAAAGAGTACAGAGAATTCATTGAAGAAAATAAATGAGCGCATAATCGAGCATTCATCTGGCGGTTGTGATCATTTTGTAATTCAATTTTGTTCCCCATTAAACTGGTTAGTCAAATAATAAACCCTATATTTTTACAGAATGGTATACTGTATTTGATCCACCACATTGCAGATTATCATGCAGAGTTCCCAAGCAATTTTTACTGATTTACTCTCTCCAATCTTTTATTTCCTTAAACCTGTATGATTGGCGGAGTTGAACCAATGTAATCTTTTGGTCACAAACTGATGCAAGCAGGTTATATATTCCGTAGCCATCCTCTACCAAACCCTTCATCGAGGTGCTTGTTTTGCTGCATCATATGGAATAAAATCACCCATGGAACAGGATAAAACTTTGGATATTCATAATGGACACACTGGAATTGCAAGGTAGAAACAAAGCTGTTTTCTCTGATTATATAAAATCCTTTGCAGCTTCATTTGTTGAATTCTTACATCCAAAGGAGAAAAGAGCCCCTTTCTCATACAATTAATTTGGAATTACGGATCATAAAATTTAAGCTTGTTGATATATCAAATCCAGGACCTGAAACATGGGTGCTCTAGAAAGAAGAAAATGTCGTCTACCCAAAGCATCAAATGTATTCAAAGTTCAAACTCGAGTTTGAGCTAGATCCTCGAAGTTTGGTTTTTTCTCTATTTAATTCCATGTGAACAATTATGACCAATCATCCAGAAAATAGTGTTTCGGAGAATTCCTTTGGCATAAAGCCCTTGCAGTGCTGATGACAAGCTCTCCCTTTACTCAAGTGCCATGAAGAAAAGTAGTCTGTACGATATCAGCAGGCAAAATAGAACAGCCACATCCCACGACTTGGAACTACCTGGGTTGATCCCCTAAATTGTCTGAAGGATCATCTCACCCTTCAACTTCTGATGTCAAGGCACAAAGGATCAAATTCAAGTCCAATCATGTCATTCTTGAAGTGACCCTGTTAAACACATGAATACGTGTACAGATGTATTCCTATCTTTAGACGTGCATGAGCTATTTGGTTGAACTGCACGCTTGGAGATCTTCTACCTGCAATGATACTATTACCTGCATAACTGATGTAACACACCAGGTAGCGCCAAAAGATCCTGGGGACGTCAGGTAGCCGTTGGAATACATTAGATGCCATCAGATTCAATACTTTATGAACGACATTCTAGTCTGTTATTTGATTTTGGTATAACTTAATTAAGCCATGCAATGCTGAGACGTGAATTAACTTGCAGCGCCAGCAGTTGCCGCTGCCATGGCAATAAAGGTATTGGATATCAGTGTCCCAACCACAAATATGCATGCTTCTGAACCAGCAACGTAGCAGAATAAGTTGATGCAGAAGTACCGCAAGTGAGAAAGCAAAATACCTAAATTCCACTAGACTTCCAGTTAAAAGATATTCGAATTTATTTAATTCCTATCATGTAATTCGTTATCATCTTTCTTTTGCCGAGCTCAATAAGTCTTGCACCAGAATATTATTATAGGTAATATCTTAACGTCTCCGACTTCTTTCACGTTTGTAAAGTGTATGTGGTGAGGTTGAAAACCTACTATGATGAGATAGCTCTTCATAAGGCTAAATTGAAGTCGTTAACGGTGAAGAACAGTAATATTTGAGTTCACTAAAACACCTGCAAAACATGAAATAATGAGGATTGAGAAAAGGTGGTAAGGATTTTGCTTACCTCCGCAAAATTAGAATGCTAAATTCAAATAAAACACTAATTTTTTTTTATTACCAAAAATCCAGAAATTGTTCAAATCAAAGTAGATAAATTTAGTCTAAAAAATTAGAATTAACTGAAATAAAACTTTATGATAGATGTAGTGACTAACAATGTGAGATTATCCCTGTCATCTTGAAATAAAAAATCATGCATATTTCATTTTTAATATGAATTCTTCAACACAATCTTATATTTTTCATGTTAAAAAAATAATATAAGTTATATTTTCATGTCTACGATTTAAATTCTAAAGTTAAAACTAATTATTTAACATGATAATATCAAAGTTGTTCCCAGATCTATATTTCTTCCTCTGCTGTACATGCCATGCCATCCCATCCCATCCAAAAACAGGGAAGAAAACAAGATATAATAAACTAGAAATATATAAAAAGAACGGCACGTCTCAACAAGGGGATGTAGCTCAGATGGTAGAGCGCTCGCTTAGCATGCGAGAGGTACGGGGATCGATACCCCGCATCTCCACTTTAATGTTTTTTTTTTTATACTCGCAGTCTGCTTGATGATGGAAGGAAATACTCATTTATCTTCCATTGATATATGTGCGATCTTTTGAACTGTAAAAGTAAGTTAGTTTACTAGATTTTTTCACAAATAAAGGAGAAGCTAACATGTATGGAGAGGGAGAGGCACCTGCAAATGCATCAAGTAAGGTGGATTTGCCTGAGCCAGAAGGACCCATAATGGCCATGATCCGATCAGGTACAGCATAACCACTTTGCCTATTTAGCAACTTCCTAGGCGCACCACCACTTTTCTTTTTAAGTTGATAGCCACCAGTACTACGGTTCCATATTCCCATATCAGATGTATGCATTGCTTTCTTTTCTCTAATACTACTGGACTCCGACTGCTCTTCCTTCTCCCTCTCTTGAATCTTCATCTTGATAGATGGACAATATTATTGTTCATAACCAGTTTTGAGGCCCTGCGTTTTACTTGTGGACAATGCTGGTCCCTCTATAGCCATTGACCCTGCTAACTTGGTGTCTCTGCCAAAGGTATTGTCTACATAAATAAATAGTCATAAAGTTTATTTGGCCTCGTCTTTGAGCCGCCGGCCAGAGCCAAACATACATACATATATATATATATATATATATATATATATATATATATAGAGAGAGAGAGAGAGAGAGAGAGAGAGATTCTTCCATCACTTCCAAATATATATGATCACCACACACCAAATAGTTTTAACACAATAATGTTGATATTGTGTAAGATAGAATACTACTAAGACGATGGAGGAAATTATATGATTTTTGGTTATTTCTCAGAAGTACACGGCAAGGAAAAGCCACTGATTTCTGCATTTCGTTTTCTCACTGCCTCTTTACAATAAGAAAACCTTGGCATTTCGCAACCAGATATCCTAAGCAGCTTCCATTTTCTTCCCAGCTCAAGTTGAGCCGAGTGTCCTAGTGAGTCCAATCTGGTTTTCAGATTAGAGCTTCCTTCGGGTCAGCTTTAACACACCAAACTCACTTCGTCTTTAAGACTTACAGATTTTTTATTTCCGTGTCTGATTTTAAGGTTTGAACGCCGACGACCAAGAAGAGAGCATAACTCGTTAATCATCCACCCGACATCTAATGGTAACTGATCTATTACTTTATTGATGCCTGTTTTATATTTGTTTTTTCCAGAAATTTAAAATAAACTGATTTAAATTAATAATATTTTTAAAATTGGTTATAAAACATTTTGAGCTGAGAATTATTCATGTAAACACACAGGGACTTCGTTACGAGACATTCCCATCATCTGTCCATAAACCATTCTGCAAACTTAGTTTCTCAATTCTGTCGTGTTTCCTCCTAGCCGATGCCACTGCCTAGAAGAAGAATATGGTTCATCAAGCCCCCGCCTAAAGTCCTGGACTCGGTGCAATTTTCACAGATTATGATCTAATCCATTTTTATACTTGCTTAATTGAGACTTGAATCAGAAGAGGACACCAAGGTAGTAAGAGATACCATCCAATACCATACATCCAAACAGCATCACCGGAGGCTAATAGAGGGAACAACAACAGGTTAACAGAAAGCTCATTACCAACTCGAACATTGGCATCTCAAGTTTTTTCACAAGAAAAATGAGTTCAAAATTAAAATACAGCACATGGTTACAGGTGATAGTGCAGTATATGCGGTGTTGCAGCTTTGGATATCTCCGAGAGAAAAGAAAGAAGAAAATTTTTGAAATTCCAGATCTTATGATACAGTGTTGGTCTCAGGGACATCATCAAGGATGAAACAACCAAGTTTACCTGTCCTAAAAAGAGTGAGAAACTTCTTTGATACCATCAAGCGAGCTTCGGATGCCTTATGAGGTATCTTCAGTGCCTTCTGCAGCACCTCAAATTGTTGCTCTATAAGATTCTCCAAATCATTCTCATCCTCCACATTACCATTGAATTCTGCCAGTGTTTTGTACATTGCACATTGGACTTCTGTGACAAGATTCTGTAGGTGAACAAGAACAGAGACAAAAAAAAATTAGAAACAATACCAATGTCGACAGAATAAGTTATGAAGTTATATATACTCAATGAACGAAGATCCGATGAATTCTAAACATCTGAATTGCAAATTGTCACCCTATCATAATTTAATCAAGATAATTGAATGAATCTCTTCAAATAAAATTTGTAACAGCCTCAGATTCTGGATTCCACAAACACACACATATAAATAGAGAGAGAAGCAGAGAGGCGGCATGACTTTGTTACCTCAACATACACCACATCAGACACACTAGGTGGCTTCCTCCTATTTGGCCGAAGATCTTTAGGATCATATTTGTGTTTTTCCTCAGATTCATATCGAATCCCATCCATTTTTCTGTTATTCCAGTGTTTCCAGTGAAGCGGAGTGCCTCGAGTATTTAAAACTGCTAGTAAGTATCGGGCAATACGCTCCTCACCTACAACAGAATCTTTCACGGATCCTGCACATACATTCAAACACATAATTTTTGCTAGGTGTACGCGAACATGCAGCAGAGGGGACGATAGTTATTGGACGGTAGCAATTAATTAATGCAAGTGTCTTGAACTTGTTGGGGCATATGCACATGGCAATTTTTAAAAATGCCAGGCTCAAGTAATTAAAAAGGAAACAAAGAGGTCTCAACCTGCAAGAGATAACTTTAATCCTGTTTCAATATCTGGGATACTGGGAACCAACACGCCCGGGGTGTCCAGCACGTATATGCTAGGCTTATGAGCAATCTGCAAATCATATTCAAAGTAATCAACATTTGATAAAGGATATCAACAACAGCACAAACAAAACAAAAGGATGGTGCCTGAAAATATTTCATCAAGAAAACAACAAAAAGCGATAGGCAGAAATAGACAAAGATAAAAGAAATAATTCAGAATTTTGAGAGGATCATTTTTTTCTAGTTTGATAAAGGTATCAAAAGCAGCTTGGCAGAGAAATAAAATACATTTTTAAGTGAGAGAAAAAAAAGCATCTGAGCAAAGACACATGGATCTCTAAACAATGTCTTTGAGGTTCACAGCAAGAACTAAAGAGAAAAAAAAATAAAAGGAATTGGAAAAGAAAGGCTTTTATGTGACAATATGAAAGTGATGCTACTGAATTTATACATGGCAAATCCAGTGCATTATCATGTTTTGTAGGGGATGGCAAGAGAGTATATGGGTGTGCAACAACATACTGAGCATTTGCATGCAGATAGGCAGGTTGACGGGCAGAAATACTTATCACATAATCCAGGGCCTGAAAAAAATGAGGCAACCAAGATACTTCACCTTGTATCCTGCAATATCTTGAGTTACACCAGGCAAAGGGCCCACTGTAGCTCGTTTCTTTTTCCCCTGCACTATGTAGAAAACTCAAATCATCATTGCCCAACACATGACTTGAACATAAAGACAGGTAGTTAACATGCAAGCCAAATTATAGTTCATAACAATGGTTTACACAAAATATGGTAACATCTTACCAGCAAAGCGAGACAATGCAATTTGATGGATTGAGTTTATCAAAGCTGATTTCCCAACATTAGGAACACCAACCACCATAACAAGGAGAGTAGGTTCCCTCGATATCACCTCCTTGAGTTTGAACTCCACAACTTCAAGAAGCTTCAGCACACGAATCACAAACAGCATTATGAACAAACTTGAAAATATTACAGGAATATTAGATTAAAAACTCAAATTTAATTGAACACACAGGCACACGGAGTCAATCAAATAAAATTGACCGAATGAAAGTCAAGCAATTGTAGCACAAGTCAGTTTTGTGTTTGATTTCATTTGTTTTCTTTTCTTTAGATAGCTAGCTGTTTTACTTTAAATATTGCATAGGCTGGCCACCTGCTTTCTTTCAGCCAATGAAAAAGAAAACATTAATGCAAATGCAAGTATTTCTTTTTGTACTGCTGAGACATGGTAATAAACACAACATTTTCGATCAATTAGCATAGATTTAAGGTTTTCTTATGACGAAAGCAAATTTATTTTTCAGTATTTCATCAGCAACTATACATATATTTGAACCAATATTGAAAACTAAATTTTAACAGCACTTTATCTAGCTTATCAACTAACCTTCTGAACAGAACTCTTGCTGTGTGCACTTATCGGAATGCAATCTTGCTTGCACGAGTCAAAATAACGAATCCATTTCTACAACAATTAAACATACAAACATCACACTCATATTAAACATAGCATCCCCAACACAACTATTCAAATTCCCGGAATCAAACGATCATGCAATTAATTTATGCAAACACAGAGACAAATTATTTTGTTAACAAATTTTCGAAACTATAAAAATCCCCAAAATTCTTATCATTCACACAATCAAAAGGGTACAAAATACCTGCATTTCCAGTCAAATCCCAATTTAAGTAACATAATCAATTAAATTTGAAATCTTTCACAACTCTCCAAACAAAATTCAACATAGCAAACAAAACCCAAATTTTATTTTCCCTTTTCTAAACTTTACACAAGTATTTAAAAAACAAACAACTCTAAAAATTCAACCTTTCCAATAAAAAAAATACGAAAAAGCAAGAAACAGACAATTTACATGCATAACATTAGGATTAGCCAAATCCTTCTTATTAAGAGCAATAACACGTCTTTTTGCAGCAAGTTGAGGTTGTAAGTCTTCATTTGCTGACGATAATGGAATCTGTACATTAATTACCAAACACAAACACAAAAACAAAAACAAGTAAAAAAAGTTGCTCTTTACCTAGGAAAAAATAAAACAAATGAAACCCAAATACTTACACGAGAGTCACGGACTTCTATGACTAGGTCGGCAAGTTTCAGGCGGTCTCGGATGGCGCGGGTGGCAGCAGCCATGTGGCCAGGGAACCAGTTAATGGCTCCACCACCTGCGTTGAAACCCATCTCTCCTATTCCTTTCTTTACTATTCCCTTTAACCCTGAACGCATTTTCCTACTATTTTTATCAAATTGTTCGATCAAATTTCTTTCTTTCTCTTTCAGTCTCTCTCTCTGCTGCAGATTAGCTTAAACCCTTATGCTTCCTCTGTTTCCAAAACCTCTGAAGGACAATGTTTTGAGCCCATTCCTTCCCGAAGGGTTAGGACATTTGGGCTTGTGCTTGTTGTTCTAGAATCCAACATACTGGCCCATGATGTTTCGAGCCATGTCTGAGTTTTGATTTTAAAAGGCCCAAATTGAAAATGAGAAGGGTATTGCAAATTTGCAATGTTCATGGACCAATTGGGCCTCTTGGACAAAATAAATTGACTTACAAAAAGCGATATTTTCTTCTTTCCAAATATATGCTAATTCTTTTTTCAAAGATTAGATAAATATAATGTTTAGCATGCATTTTAATTATAATTTTTTTAGAGTGGTGGTAACTATCATTACATTAGAGTTATAAGTTAGTTAACAATATAGAAAGATTAATTTGATCAATAAGCTTGAATTTAAAAAAAACATATTATGGTGAAATATTAATTTTGTCTTGATGTGAAAAAAAATATAAATTACTATTTTTCATTGAAAACATGATAAATTTGTTATCTCTACCTAAGGACATTAGTTCAAGTCTTGTGACTCTATATTGTGAAACAAATGTTAGCTTTCATGGCTTCATCTATATGCTTTGTAAGCTCACCTTGTAGTTACATGAATTTGTCTATCTTTTAATTTTTTTTGTTTGAATTATGATGCGAACAATTTGTTTTTGTATTTAAAACTATGTTTCTGTGTATTTCAGAAATATATTTATCTTAAAAAAACATCAAATTAATAAAAAAAATATAAAAAATTTATTTTAATATATTTAAAAAAAAAATATTTTAAAAAAATACGATCCAAATTACAATGTCAAAGCCATTGTAATTTATAAATTTCCTTTACAAACTAAACTTCTCTTAACTTTCATACATCAACTGCTTATATTCTTTTCAATAAAAAATAACTATTCTAAAATTACTGATTAACTTGATGGTTAAGTTTTAAATCAATTATCGACATATCGAGTTGTTAACAATAATTGAATCTCTCTTGTAAATGATCTTAACTTATACTCCTCTCCAACCTAATTCTTGGCTCTAATCCATCCTCTCCAACCTTCAGGTTATGCTTTAAGAACTTCAATTTGTACATGCATTGATGTTCAAGAAAAAATAGTTCATACCAAAAGCTGATCAGCATACAAGACACTCGTCACCTTCTCACGGATCATACAGCAAACAACAAATTATAGATATATAAAATGAACTAAACATCACAGAGCCAAAGATCATCTAATAAAATTAAGGATCAACAACAGCTAGTCATAGTTATATATGGACTGGACCGAGCCACGTCCTGAAGATTTTTTAATTTATTTTTTTAACATCTTAAATGACTAGCTTCAGTCCAATACAAGGATAGTATTTGTTGAAGTTCAACAGACCTTGGCAGAGTGCTTCGTGAAGATCACTATTATGAGTTTATGGACTTGTTTAATTCCTATATATGATTTTTATCATTCCAGATTTGTATATAAAATGGTTCGATTGGATCTTAAAGACGTAGAAGCTAATCATTTAAGATGTTCAAAGGCACAAAGTATGATCCAACACAACGTTGCCCTCTTTTATTAATCGCCAACGTTACTATATTTTGCATGTTAATTTGCATTCCACGTGAACTCGTGCTTGAACTCATCGCTATATAACTGCTGTTCGTGCTCTTGATGAATCACGTTGCTTTCTTTTCTTTTTCATCTGAAATTGTCTCTCTTCCATGTTAATTGGATGCTAGCTCAATGAGTCTTGAAATACGTAATGCATGGGGATGTTCCTTACAGGGTTTAAACACGAGACCTCCTAGCTAGGAGCTTAACTGCTATCTGCGCGCGAGGCTCTCTATAGTCTTCATATTTATGTCATCATGGAATTTATCAGCTTTTCATTCTTCGTCAGTCCTACAGTACATTCAGGGCTAGCATGAGACAGATATCTGGAAACTTGATTAAGTTAGGCAGAGGTCCGAACTGGAACTGGAGAAATTGAAATTTATCTTCCTTTCCCCCATAGAGAAAGACGGGCTACTGCGTAGTAGCTAGCACTTAATCCAAATTAATCAGTAATCATCTCTTGATACATAATCATACTGTAATTAGCAACGACACATAATCTTCCCATGTTAAGCCCTGCTATCGCTCCCAGAAAGACGGGCACGGTGATCATGACTGAGGAAACAATCACAGAGATTTATGGTTATGGCCCTGGACCGAGCCACGTCGTTAGGATACTGATGAACCATTTTTATATACTCGACCACTACAGGTCATTTATAGGAATTAACCAAGTCCATATCTATAAACACTTTTTGGCGACGGCAAGGTCTGTTTAACTTGAATAAACGTCTAGGTGTTCCTGAGGCCACGTATTTATATATAAAAAAATTCTGAAAATATCACGGGTCAGCTGGTGGCAGTGTGGGGGTGAGCATTCAGGCAGTTCGAATAAAAAATAACTATTTTGAAAGAATTTTTTGAATTGCCCAATTGTTTTTTCAAATCTTCCTATATAAAATAATGTTTTGATCCTTCCAATTATATTTTACCTAAATTATATTTCAAGTAACTTGGATAGGACCGATTATCCCCTTTTTTTTACCAATTTTTATCTTAAATCTCGGTTGATAAAATTAAGCTCTAATTAAGAAAGATTTGAACGAATTACAACATTTGTTAGTTTTAAAAAATTATGAATAAACAAAAAATATAATTTGAGCATTTCGGGTTTCTGATTTTCATCATTTTACTTCAATTAAATCCAAAATAAGTTTCAGATAATTTTCAAATAATATAAAAAAAAACAATCATCAACACAAAACTTAGCATATTTTTGCTCAAGAATGGAGGCGACACCTTGATGATGAAAACATTGTTGTTCAAACTCGATAGCTACAAAAAAATATATCAAAGTTAAAAGATAAAAACATCCCTTGATGTAAGACAAAGACAATTATAATTCAAAATTAATTTAATAATACAACTAAAATGAAAAATGCTAAAAGTGTCCCTCCCATCTAGTTTTAATTTTTTTCCTCCAGGAGCATATAGGAAATTTCATTGTTCAAATAACAAAAAAAAAAACTATTATATCCCTATTCTCAAAGCCAGTTGTGTTCTGTTTATAAGGCAAAATTATCACTTGACTAATACAATCTACGATGACGATAAGTATATAAATTCACATTAAACTCAGGAGCTGTTGTAGTTTCTTTTAATATACAAGGTAGGTAGGTAGCTAGTGTCTGTAAGCATGCATAATATTTATTCAAGTTATATCTATCTCTTATCAAGAACAACTATCTTGCCCTGCTTAATTTCTTTTCAGTAATCCATTCTATATTTGACATGTTTTTTGTTCACGTTCTCTTAGATCCTCAAGACAATTTTCCCATGTGACCCTTCTGCTGATACTCTTAATTTACCTCGATCTTTTATATTTTGGATCAGCTCAATGAGTGCTGCTGTTTACATTCTTGATGAACAAGAGCCACGTTACTTTCTTCAATTTCTTTTCTTTTGGGTTTGTCTCTATTCCATGTTCCACCATTTTAAGCCAGCAACACCATATTGTTGGTGCTAAAGTCTCTATGAACTGATGCCTTAATTTGAATAAGAGGAGTGAGAGAAGATCAAAATTGAAATATATTTATATGAATTAGCTAGCTGCATCAATTAGTTACACCTACAAAAATATCCTTCTGGTAGAAGAGATTGGGAGGACGTGCATGTGTTCTCTTCTAATGCTTAATTAGAGACGATCTCATCCAAAACTATCTTGCTCAAGAAAGCAATGCCATGCAGTTTCCACATGTTCTCGATCGGGCCCTCATTGACCCTCTGGTTTTTAGTTGTTTCTAGCTAATGCTTAATTATGGTCAATTATGTTTTTTTTTAGAGGTCATATGGTTTTTATGGATTGAGACTAAATCTCTCTTTGATCGGGTTTATTTTATTCATATTTAATTGTTTTTTCATAATAATTTCTTCTCTCACTTTCTCCTATGGAATTCAAAATCATTAGTTACCGAATATTAAATTTAGATGAAAAATCTCAAATGATTGATCTAGCGGCATTTAACGAGGGGGTTTGCTCTATCTAAGATTTTAAATTTAAATCCAGCAGACATCAAATTTTTTTTTGAGTCAGGGCTTAATTCTATATAAAAACTAGTTGCGAACTGTGAAAAAACTTTATGATATGTGTAAGCTGATAAAAATATCCTGGGTTTTTTTAAAAAAATTAAGGTGAAAACAAAAATAAAATATCAATTAAGAGATCAAAAAATTGTTTTTTTTTTGGCAAAAAAATGGAAGAACCAATTGGGTTGAAACGAAAAGGGCCTTTACTTGTAGATTCAATTTTTCTCAAAATTTCGAACCTCAATATAATAAAAAACTCTGACTCAAAGCCTTATTACAAACCTTAAAATACTTTGAGTTAGGGATCGGCGGTTAGAGAGGTCGACATAACGATTTTGATATTGTTTTTCATTGCACTTTATAGTAATACCTGGGGCATACTTAATTAATTAGCCAATTCAATAATAACCAACATATATACCATATTAAAAAACAAAATAAATTCTTTGAAATTACAGCAAGAATTATTTAAATCTTAAACAAAAACTTGTGTGAGTAATCTATGATCTATTTCCTATTTGTTAGGTATAATTAATTTTATACATTTATTTTATACCATACACGTTAATTTTTCAGATAAACAAAAATAAAACCCCACATAATTGTTCCCTTCAAAAACTATTGTCTAATGCTAGACAAAGATAGATATCCGAAACGTAATTAAATACAGAAGCAGATGTCCGAACTCCGAACTGGACCTCTGAAGATAACTTATCTTTATGAATTGTTGACTCAAAAACCTATAGATCTTGAGGTCCTTTCTCGATTATGGTACACAGCTTCGACACGTTTACATTGTCCATATATATGTTATCTTGGCTGTACTTTCATTCCTCTTCTGTAATACCATATCTTGCATCTTTGGGTGTTCATGGATTCAACCAGACCAAGATATTTTTTCCCATGTGATCTTGATCCGTTTGCGATACGACATCGTCAATTATTGTTGTTAATTATTGAATAATTAAGGAAAACCCTCGTCAAAATCCATCTGTAGTTCTTTCTTTCTCTCTCTCTTTCTTCTTCTAATGGAAGGTAAGGTGGTGGGTCTTGAAATATATTATAGAAGCAGCCTTTTTCAATTTTTAAATTCCACTTTCACTTTAGCATTTCTATGTTTTGAGTTTTCTGATGAAAATTCCAAGTCTTCAAAGCAGTTAGATGGTATTAATTTGGTTAAATCTTATTGTTGTCTTTTTTAGATATAGAATGATTGATAAGGACTCTAAAGTACTAAAAATATTTTATTTATATTAAATGATTTATAACTTTTTAAAATCACATGAAATGTATCAATATTTTTTTATGAAAATAATTCACAAGTTCAAATAATTTTTTAAAAAAATCGATAACAATATGCATGGTCACATCATTTTAACAGATTTTTTTTTTTAAAATAAAGTTAGTAAAGAACTATTATTTTTATCACGCGTAATATAAAAAATAAATAAATAAAGTTGTCATTTTAATTATAAAAACTATATTTCACAATAAACAACTATGATTTTAATTAAAAGTAAGAGGTACTTGTTTTATTTCAAAAACAAAATAATATTTTTTAAAATGGTAGATGCTTTAATTTCACAAGAAAACATACATTAATTTTAGATGAAACATAGTTGTACTTTAGAAGAATAACAATAACAACCAAACAAAGTGAAAGTCAATGATCAGCATTGATCAAAATTTCCACCAATCACAGTGCGTCACATGTAATTGTTAGGCTCGCAAGTTTGACTTTAACAAAAACAATCACTAATAGTTATGAACAAAAACTAAAAACTTAAAGAGAAATTAAACTTGCAAAGCAACTTTGACTTGAACAGTGCTTTAACTTTTTTTATTTTTTATTTTATTTTTTAATATTAAATTTACTGTAAAAACAGAAATAATTGTTTAATTTAAATTTTTTAGTTTCAATTTTATTTTTTAATATTAGATTTATTAAAAATTGAGTTTTATAATTTATTATTTATATAGTAACATATTCTTATTATCCAAGTCATAAATTTAATAATTTAACTTGAATTGATTTATGTCGATTCAATATATATCTTAATATTTAAAAGTAAAAAGATATTATTTTAAAAAAATCTTAAACAATCTATGTTTTTATCAATTATTCAAATTATTTTTAAATATATCAAGTTAACTAAGTTAAATCGGATCATCTTCTCTATAAGTTAATTTTTTTTAAAAAAAAAACATGTTAATAATGCTAATTATTTTTTATGTTTAAAAAATTGAATAGTATACTTAATTACTAATTCCAAATTAACATTTCTCATTACAGAATTATCCAATGATCAACAATTAACAGCATAATATCTCGTCCCATCAAGCTTGGCTTTTCTCGTCACAAATCAATGCACGTCGTCATTTTATCCATGGATAGACGATAACCTTCCCCAAATACTGGAAGAGATTATGACTTTTGCATAAAATGACGAATCCTTAATAAAGAGTCTGCTTGGGGACAGAGAGTAGTGTTTCCTTTTAAGTGATTTATGGCCGCGATGTGCCAACTTGTAGGGAAGTGGGTCGACACAGTAGTGAGGGCAGACCTAGGTTTTATTTCTTTGCCAAACTCAATTACTATAATTAATTAATTTCATATATATCCACTTTAATCTGCAAATATTTATTTGACTAGCGCAAATATATTAATTAATTAATTAATTAATATTCCTTTCGGATAATTTGGCCATGGGTATCCTAATCAATCTACTTACAATTAAGGCAATCAAACTCTCATATATAGTCATATATGTCAAGCGCACTTACATCTAAACTAAAAGCTAACCTTAAATTTCTTGAAGTTAATGTTGCCTTTAGCAGACAGATAAATATATGTATAAATGCCTCTACAATTTCCCAAGTTGACAGTCGAGGCAGTCCTGTTCGCCAGAATAATACCAACTGTAGTAGAATTATTGTGAAAATTCATGGTCTTGGGCCAGGGCAATAAGCATGCCGATCATTTCTTCTTTAGCCGTGGCGTGCACGCGTGCACGTTAACAGATGAGTAGATTTAAGTGATTAAATATATAAAATTAGGGCAATAACCCGTTTTCACACCCCCTCCCTCTGTACATTTAAGTGATGAGTAGATTTAGTTCTTATATTATCATTTTTAATTTAAATTCACTGCAAATCATTAAAGATCTTGCAAAATATGGAGCAGTTTAAATTTGCATGATGAAATATATAAAATTAATCTAATTTAAAAGATGGAATGTTTTTATATATATTTTATTTTAAAAATATATAAAAAAAAACAACTAGTGAGCGAAGACAACTTTATTACATTTGAAGTCAAATAATTTAGTTAATGAGGTCATCCAAGGATAAATTAATTGCCTCAGCAACTCTAATTAATCAGTTTATTAACTCTAAAGAAAGTTATTTTTTAACTAAGTAGATATCTGAATCTTCTTTCACTAAAATGTAGAACAGGAAAGTTAAATTTTCTTGTATGATCCAACCCTGAGACAGGAAAAAAAAAATCGTTGATCTGTTTTTTTTCTCCATTACTGTGCTTTATTCCATAAACAAGGCAAACTATCTAACATCTAAAATCTAAACAAAATACAAACAAGAAAATCACATAAAAATAGAAAACATAAAAAAAAATAAAAATTACATCACCATACATGTTACTAATTATTAATTAATTAAACAAGCATATCCACCTTACATTACCCAGTAACAATAAATCGCAAAGTCTTTGATCCCTTTGTTTTATTTCTTCTCATATTCTAAGTAAAAATATACTGAGTTCAGGCCCTCCATTTCCTTCAGGATTCATCATATAAAACGCCTCTGAGTCACGGCTCCCTACAACTCGCTCGAACTTAGCCCTCATATACAGCAACTCACCTTCCCCACCACCGCTCTTCCGCCCATCCTCCACCACCGGAATCACCCCAGCACCGACTGAAACACTCTGCACAGTTCCAAGCACGTACCAATCAGAATATGTGCACCTCCTCGACACGGCGTATCCACACTTCCTTCCATTACAATACATAGTCCATGTGGGTTCATTAAACAGCTTCCCCGGCCGGCCTGTCTGAACCTGAGGAGCACGAACCTTATCGCATTCCAGGGCGATCCTGACCAAACCCGATGACATTTCCTTAACTAACATTGCCGTAGAAATCGAAAGCTCGAGTAAGAGAACCGGTTCAGAGCCAGGATCATCCTGGACTGCGAAGCTGACATGACCATGGCGGTTTCCGAAGAGGGTTCCGGTGACTTTCCGGCCAAGAGAAGGGGTTAAGGAGAGGTACTGGGTTGGGGTTGATAGCCATTTACAGGTTTTGGGGATGATTATATTGGGGAAAGATATAATCTTGAGGATTGAACGAAAGAAACAAGTGAATCTTGAATAGATTTTGGTATCATCAAAGCGCTGTGAAGAGAGTGGAGAGTGATGATCTTCTTGTTCAGGGATTGATCTCATGTAGTTAGATGGGATTATTTTTCTTGTGCTTCTGCTACAGCTACTGCTTCTTTGAAGGCTAATCTGTTGGTGTTTCATGGTTAATTAATGTTCAATGTCACAAAGAGAAGTTAAAAAGAAAGAAAGAAGGGGAAACTAGTCGGTATTTGAAGCCAAGGAGCTTGAACAAGCTAGCTAGGTTTAATTGAAGAAGGTTTAGAGGAGATGTCGAATCAAAGAGAAGAGGATGGATAGATTAATTGGTTTTGCATAGAGAGAATTGGCAGAGGGAGAGAGAGAGAGAGAGAGGTGTGGGATTGAGGGAGGAGAGGAGAAATGGGAGATGAAAGAGGCCGACAAGGTGATGATAGTGTTTGGAGGTGGCCAATATAAAGGGAGACTGTGGAGTTTTGCGGTGTGGTGGTGATGATTTCTTGGACTCCTACGTATACTTGGTGTGTTTTAACATTTTCATATGTTTCCTTGCAAAGCATCATTATGGCCCCTCATTCTCTAGGTGCTTTACACTATAGTCATCGATGATCTCCACCCTTCATTATGCTTGTGGGTCCCCCTTATTTTCTTCAACACTTCATCTCCACCATCAATTCAACAATCACACACGTTTGGTAGGCAGGTATCGTCCAGCCCGATGAAAATCTTATTAAGGATCACATAAATCTCTGTGTTTTTTGGGGTTTTAATGATGACAATATCTCATACTAATTTCCACATATTAATATCAATTCCTTTTCCAATCACATCTTACATCTATTATTTATATTTGAATTGATTTTACATCCACATAAAAAAATAATTATAAGTCAAAATAGTATAAAAATACTAGTAGTTGGAAGAGGCACTTGAGATTTGCCGTTTGCATCTGCAATTGAATTCTTTATAGCCCATTTCCTCTCTCTCTCGTCTGTCATTGACCAAAATTACTGCTCTATTTCATGATTTCAAGATTGGTGTATGCTTTACACCTCTAGCTTTGATGGAGGCCTTGCAATATTGAATTATTTCATGTAGAGGACCACTTTCTTTAATTTCTAAAATGGTATTGGGTTAGATCTTTAAATTAAATTGGTCCATATACAAAGTATTTTTCAACAATCTGTTTCCTTGGAAGAATTAACTATATATATATATGCTTGAAGATCGACGTATATATATTATTTTGCTCAAGTTGAAGAAAACATTCAAATCATAGTAATCAATATGCTATAAAATTACCTTGCAATGACATTTAATTATTTTTTTTTGGTTAATTTCTCTTTTTTTAACACCCAAATCGCTGAAAGGAAAGTACATTAGGAGAGTTGAAACCCTTCACACGTGGTGGGAGCTAAGACCTTTTGTTTTCAACTTTATTTTCTCGAGATTCTGTCAAGTACAACACTATAAATCATGTATGAACAGACAAACCTTTAAATATTTGCAATATATATATTCTTCAATATTACCTTGGAGATTTACAACATTTTTCATTACTCAAGAAAAACACACGCTTTAAAGGGTAAATTGTAGCCAAAAAGTATGTAAACGACCTGCATGGATTACAGCCATATATTCATACAGCTCTATGTAAAAAAATATACATAGAGAGAGAAGGGGAGGTGACAGGAGGGTGACGAGCATGATGTTGAAGGTCAATACAAGATTATGTTTGTGAGAGGCCACTTTGTCCCCGTCCCTTGGAAAGCCACTAAATAAACTATGCATAATTCTTTTTCCCCCCCTTTGGAATCTCTTGTACAAAACACAGATTAATACGGCTTTATATAACATATAAACCATCATTAATTACTTTATTCATATTTAAAAATAAACATTTTGGACGGTTCCAACCTTTTCCATGCTCTATTTAATTAATTATATGACTAATCTCATTGGTGGCCTAACCCATGCATCATAGAGGGCTGCCCTATGATCAATGACAATTTTGCGCACGCCACTTGGCCAATAGTGGCACCAGTAGCTGACATTTCTTTCCTTTTCATATATAATGCATGCATAACATGTCTTCTTCAATTTAACATCACCATTAATTAATTAATTAATTAATTATTCTAGAAGGGATGGGGGAGTCTAGGATTGGTTTTCATAACAAAGAATCCCGTGTCTTACTTTAATA
This sequence comes from Populus nigra, assembly GCF_951802175.1. NCBI lineage: Eukaryota > Viridiplantae > Streptophyta > Magnoliopsida > Malpighiales > Salicaceae > Populus > Populus nigra. The sequence goes on from NC_084854.1 coordinate 23,640,120, forward strand.
AATTATGGTTTGGATTTTATTAATTAACCACCAAAATATAATGTTAAAGATTATTTAGGGTGTTTTTTTAATGGATAGAAAAGGACCTACAACATTTTATGTGTGCTCTATTCTCAAGTGACCAATTCTATTGGAAAACTGGGCATTGTCTTGCTCTCTGGCATTTTATATGTAATGTCCTCTTATTTAACTCTGTTTGAGAGTGTGATTGTAATTATTTTTTAAAATATTTTTCATGTTAAAATATATCAAAATAATATTTTTTATTTTAAAAAAATTATTTTTAAGATCAACGCATCAAAACGATCTAAAACATATAAAAATATATATTTTTTAGCAAAAAAAAATTAAATTTTTGTGGGACACGATTTGCACCACATTCTCAAACGGTGCCTTCAAGAAGAAGTTGACGCTAGTTTAGAATTGATTTCTAGATTAAAATTAGTAGAAAACTAGTAAAATGCCACTTATTCCGCTAGGGTTCGGATAAAAATTTTAAAATAAAAAAAATATTAAGAGTAAGAAGAATTTTTTTCTTGTGTTATCAAACCTAACTTAATATGTTCACGTGAACAGTGGAGTTGCACTCTCCACTGTTCACTTATGTGAACAGTGAAGAGTGCAGCTCTTCACTTTAAAAAAACACAGCAAGAAGCATGAAAAAATTGCTTGCGCAAAACCGCAAGTGAAACATCAAATTTTCAAGGGTTCCATGGCCAAAACACAGCTGCTGAAGATAACCAAACATTATGTTATTGAGTTTGACAAAAAAACACAGAAGCTGACGCAGAGCCAAACACTCCTTATAGACAATCAAAGATCTCTCTTTAAAAGCCTTTTTTGTTAGCCATGTTATTGGCTATTAGTTACTACATGATTTTGCAGTAGAATAATTTCATTTTATGAATATTCCTAGGTTCAAAAACTTAGTTTTAATTAACTTTAACAATAAAATAGCTTACTTGAATTTTATACAATATTTTTATTTCAAACATAATTATAAAAAAAATTAGCAGTATATTTCTTACGTGGATAATTTTTTTTTAACATCCCTCCTCACATGAAGTTCTTGCTTGGCCATTAATTCAATGATTTTGATGATAAAAAAAATCCTTTGAAATACCTAAATCCTGGTTGCTTATATAGAAATTGGTTATTGATGATGTTCTAAAAAATTCAGATATCTTATGAGCAAGTACTCAAGTTCAAGATAATATAGGTATGATAAATATGTTTGATCCAAGACACTTGGACTTGATAGTTTGGCAAGTTCAAAGAAATAATCATCCTCCCTTAGCATGCCCAAGGGAATGAGATAATGTGGGTCTAGTGAATATGACAGATCCAAGGTTTTTAAACTTGGACTTAGTAATCAGTCAAGTCCATGATAATATGGGTTTAACAAAAATAATAGACTTGAGGCACTTGGACTTGACATTCTAACAGGTCTAAGGTAACGACCATCTTTCTTTGGCACGCCTAAGAGAATGACCATTATTTTTTGGCACGCCCAAGAAAATAAGGTAATGTTGTGGGTCTGGCGAACATGTCAAACCTGAAACACTTGGACTTAGTAATCAGTCAAATATAAGATAACATGGATCTAACAAACATGTTAAACCCAAGATACCTAGATTTGACAGTTAGCTAAGTCTAAGGTAACGATTATCCTTTCTTGGCACGCCTAAAATAACGATTATCCTCTCACATTGGGCACACCCAAGGGAGGATCCCCATTTCTTTAGGCGTGCTCAAGACTTGGCATATGTCAAGCCCAGTATGTCGGGACTTAACACACTACCAAGCCCAAAGCATCTTTACTAGAACATTGTTTGTTTTCCTGAAAATTTATATCCATAAATCTTTTTTGATCCGGTGTTTTTTGGTAAAGACTTGTTTCATCATTCTGAAATCATTTTTTTGAAAAATCTAGTCCATTGAATAGATGGATTTCACTTCTTGTTGACCGCACAAATCAACCGTTGAAAATTCATCAGTGAATTCGGAAAAGATTAGCATTATTCATATAGCAATTTATAAACTGTGTGCCAGACATTGGGTGTTATCTCTGAAAATCTAGTTAAAACTACTGATATACCAAAAACATCTGTCTGTGACTGAAAATTTACTCAAAAATTTCATCAACTAAACTAGTACAAACCCTCCTATTATAAGAGGATCTATGTCATGCTTCATCACCCTGAAGCCACCTGACTTCCTGAATCATTGGAGACAGATTCAATCTTGCCAGCTTTCCTCTTGTGACAAACATCAGATGACAACCTGAGAAAACAGAGAAAAGTATGAGAATCTTGTAAAAAAAAAAGAAAAATATTCATTTGCATTATGCTAGGAAGCAGAATTGTCCAACCAAGTATAAAATTTTATATGTGCATCTTGCAGCTTGTTAATTGCCTCTTAAACCTAGAATCTCTGTAATTCTACATTTAGCTGAATCTCAAAATAGCTAAGTTTTCGTGTCTTCTGTTTTTCTGCAACTAAACAATTATAGGATGATAGAAAACTAGGAGATTTCTTTAAGCATGGATTACAGGAAATTAAACCCAAGCGTGTGTAAATAGGTTTATACCCCAAGTGCAATGAAGTGTCGGAAAGATCTTCTTCTTCCTGTGGTTTGCGATTACTATCAGGTTTCGAACTTGCTACGGCAAATCTCCTGTCCAAAGGACTTAATTCCAGGAAAGCAGACTTTGGCCGGGATCCTCGTTTGAGTTCCTCAATCTATGTACATTTGGAGACAAAAGAAACAATTAATCAATCATGAAGATTGACACTTAAAAAAATTATCGAAACTGTACATGATCGAACCTGTTTACGCAGAGATTCGTTCTCTAGAGTGGCCTTTTGCTCCTGAAAATAAAAGCAGAAAAAAAAAATTTGTATCAAAGATACTTAATTGGAAAGGGATAGGTACGTTGACAAGGGCATGCAAGTTATAATGAAATGCCTTCTTTACCTGCATTTTGGATTTCTTAAGCTGATCCATCAGCATTTGTTCCTGTAACAATTAACAATGAGTTACAAGGCATTCGAAAGCAAAGTTTCGGCAAAGTCTCAGCAGGATATGATCAAATACAAAGAGAAGCTGCTCATTATAGAATTTGTTTACCTTCTTGTCCTTAACAGACAGAATTCCTGCACTTAATTGATGTTCTAGGTGTTGCAGCTCCTTGAAACTCAAGCCATCAAGTTGTTGACCCATCATCTGCCTGCAAGAATCATAAGGGCGGCATCAAAATAGAATTCTCGATTCTGAAGAAAAATTTAGCCTGGAATTGAGATCAATTCATGATGACTTACAAGCATGTCAACCGTAACTTTGAGAGTTCATTTTTCACTGCATTAACCTCCGCACTATTTGAATGCTGTTTTCACAAAGATTGTTAAGCGCTTATTTAATATAGTTTGGAGATAAACTGACAATAAGATACTGTTTTTAACTGTAGCATACCTCTGCCCCATGGTCATCAGAAGGATGGCCACTATAATCCAAATCCAGGCCACTGCCATATCTTGAAAGTGTGTGTTCCATGCTGCAATTCAAGAATTGAAAGAGATTGTGATAAGAATTAATTTGCTCTTCCTTGTTATTCAACACGTGCATTACTGAAAATTTTCTCTATTGGTATGTGTGGAAATCTGCTAATTACACACATTGACTGGCATAGCAATGTTAAAATCTATGCGCTACATAGCTTATAGGAAATAGGGCTCTTATGCAAGGCTTATCAATGATTTAGTTCACTCTCTTGAACCAGTTCCAGGCTTCTGAAAATGGCCCAAAAACACCACCATCTATCCAACTCTAGCCCAAAACCAATGGCACGCCGAACAACTTGAAGTTTTATTTGTAACCTTTAAAAATAGGAATAACTTAAAGTTTTCTTTATCATCTTTTTATTTTATTTTATTAATATGAGTATTCGAGTTAGCTTGCATGTACCTAGATTAATTTTACGGATCCTAAAGTTAATGACCATGTTCAATAACTATCATATTAACGATTATATGGTTCAAACCTAAAATTACAGATGAGTAAATCATTTAGTCTCGAATTTTTATAACTGGATCACTTATTATTTGATATGGTTATAACTTTTATTTTTACCCTGAGAAGTACTATTCCTTTTCTTTCCATGCAACTTTACTATCCAAAAAAGAGATGAAAGGAAAGGGGGAAAGAAAAAAAAAAACTGAAGTAGCTTCCAATTGTTAATTTTCTAGGGTTTGTGTTAATATCCTGTTTGAACAACCTCGATTTATCTATATATCCTAGAAGCCATCCCCTTCATCTCTCGATGGCCCCTTTACTTTTGAATTTATGTTTTATAATTTTGTATTCAGTGGCCCATTGACTTGCTCTGCCTTTTAAGTCACAAGTCACTTGGACACGAGTTTCACCAAGACCTGGCCATCAAAAATTCAAAAAACACAGCAGCTGCCATGGATGCGATGCACAAGAGATCAAGAACAAAACAAGAAAGGAAGATAGGGAAAACCCCTTTACATGATATCAAATCTTGACTCTGTTAAAACAAGTAAAACGATTTTAGATTCAGATCACATGGTAATTCTATAAAAAAAGGAAAAGCATAACATACCTTGTGCTTGAAAATTCATAAAGCTTTCCTGTGCTAGAGAAGACTATGACAGCAACCTCAGCATCACACAAAACTGATAATTCTCTAGCTTTCTTCAGCAACCCATTCCTGCGTTTGGAGAAGGTGACTTGCCTGCTATTCAAGTTTTCTATCCTCTTTATCTCAATCTTCCCTCTCCCCATTTTTTTCCTCTCTTCAGTCATGTATGCTAATGGTCTCTCCTAGTCTCCTCCAACCCAGAACTCTGTGCAACCAACAAGAATATGAAACAACAGATGTGTGTTTGAATATATAAAGAGAGAAGAGGAAACCAAATCTTGATTTACAATAACTATGTTGCTTGAATTGATAAGGATTGTGAAGGACTAATGAAGGAAAGTGTGACCAGAATTAGTATACTCGTAGGAAAGGTGACAGATAGGATACTATATGTAGCAATTATCCAATTTTGGTTAACTTTTAATTACTTATGAGGTGGTTATTTACCTCTTTTAGAATTTTTGGTAAATGGGTGTTTGATGCCAACATGGAAACCCTAAAAAATGAAAATCAGTGGACCAATGAGATTAGTATTTGTAGTATTGTAAAATGGAACAGTTTATTTTTAAGAAGATAAAACTCTCAATGAATAATAATGGATATTACTATACATAGGGAACCTTAATAGGGAAGGTTTTTATATCTCTTTTTTGGCTTTCCTGCTGGATTAATATGGGAAGTTGTCCTAACCTGTTGTGTTGCAAAGATTGTGTTCTGCTCTATCTATATATATATTAATTATTTAGGGTTTAATGGAAAGTTTATATCAGAGGCATTCTAATTTTAGCACAGTATAATCTTGATAAATTAATAATTTTGATTAAATTATATTTTTATTCGATCCCAAGTTTAAATAAATCTCCTTGGTTCCATTGTATTAATTTACTGAGATTTAACTATATATATAGTGATTTTATTTAGATGTAAAATTTGAATTAAAGTGGTCTGTGCAGTATGTGTTGGAACTCTAGAGATCATTGCATTTAAACAAATAAAATAAATCTCTAGAGATCTTTTTTAATCATAATACCAATTGATTAATTGAAAGAAAAGTAGTGAATTTTTTTTCAGTGAAAATAAATAGAAGAAAGAAAAACTAACGTACAAGATGTATTGTGAATTGCTATTGTATATATTTGATGAAAATACTTTGCTTATTTCTTTTATTTCTTTTTTCAAACATTCTTTATTTAGTTTACAAGGTGAGAAAATTCATGGAAATATTATTTTAATTAATTACAATAGATTTTTTATTAGAAATACTTTTTATGTTTTTTTGCTAGTGTAGGGGTGAAAAAAAAGTTCTTGATAATTACATTTTTTAATGTTGGCGTTTCGTTTTACCTTGTGAACTAAATGAAAAACTAAAAGTATTATAATTAAAAATAAGAAAGTTATTTTAATTATTAAAAAGTATTATTCATTTAATTATTAAAAAGAAACCAAAGTTAAATGAGTAAAAGAGTAGTAAAAAACCAGATTCAACTCTAGTAAACTTCACCAACCCACGACTCGAGATAAACCCACATAAAGAAAAACAAAAAAAAATAACAAAGTTTAAGGCTCAATAACCTAATGTCAAATGATAAAATTAAAAAAAATCAAAAAGAAAAAAAAAACTTAAGTAAACTTAGGTTAACTCCACTATCCCGCAACCAGAGATATAAGATTGGGATAACCCCACAAAAAAATTAACAATTGCAAGAAAAAAATAAAAATGACCTAAAAAAGACTGATGTTAAATTGAAATAATCTTCGAAATCAGTGGCCCGAGTCATGGGATCAATCCTAGTATAAAAACCAAATCAAAGAAAATAATCAAGGACTAAATTAGAAAATAAAATAAGTTTCAAAATGGATAAAAAAATGGCAATAAAAAGAATGAGGACAATTGGTCAAATAAAAAATTAAATAAAATAAAATATTCGGGAATGAAATTGAAACAAAAAACAAATCAAGAAAATGATTAAAAAAGAATCAATCAACAGAACGATGATCAAATTGAATAAAAAAAATTAAATTAACTAAAATGTATGGGATGAAATCAAAAATAAAAGAAACTTCAAAAAGCATTAAAAACAAAGCATATAACAATCACAAGAATGAAGACCAAATTGAAGTTAACAACAACCAAAGAATTTGATTTTTAGCAGGCCGACACAAAAATCAAGGTTGGAAAGAGAAAAGAGTGAGGAAAAAAAATGTTCACCGGAGACCAACCATACATTTGTTGTTGACACGCATCAAACCACCATGTAGAGGACAACTCTCTGCTTTCAACACCGTCGTTGGCGATGACATTTGAACATCGAGAGGTGTTGCACGCACCACCCAAACAGCGCAATTGCCTCCCACCTGCTAATGCGTGCACACGCCAACAACTTTTCATTTTTTTATATTTCATATTTATTTAAAGACCTAATTGTCCCTCTTTTCAATTGAAAATATAAAAAAAAACATATAGATAATACCCAAATAGACCTAACCATGAGTTTTATTTTTTAGAAATGCAAGGGCAATATGATCATTTAATTGTGCATTGAAAGGTGAAAAATACTAAAATATCCTTATAGTCGGCTTTATTTATTTTTTTAACTTCTAAAGGTATGTTAGTTATTAAATTGTTCATGTAAAATGCAGAAGAACGTATTTAACCCTAATAAATATGAAAATGACAAATAAACCCCAATGAAAATACATTTATACCTCTAAGACCATGTGTTGAGTTTTTCAAGTAAGGGAAAATGATATTTTTATTGTTCTAATTCATAGTAAATTTTGTTAAATCATTGAGGCCATTTAGTTTTTTGTACTAGATAACTTGTTCGCGCTTTGATGCGAGCTAGCCAGATTTTTTTAAAGCTTAAAAATAATGACAACATGTTGTAAGTGTATTTTAAAAAATGAAAAAAAAATTAACAGCTCCACGTCAAAGAAAGAGAACAGAAAAAAAAATATCGACCGTCAATCCCTAAGAATCCAAATGATGAAAGATAAAATTGAAAAAAAAATCAATGAACAAAAAAAAGTCAAAATTATGGATCCGATGATGAAATAAAAAACAAATTAAATTTTGATAAAGATACCAAGAATAAATATTTAAAACCAAAACATTGAGGGCCAAAACATAAAATACCATCAAATATTGAAATGATGGGCTAAATTAAAAATTTCTAAGTCTACAAATTCACAAAAGAATCCAAAACAAAAAATAAATCAAGTGAGTGAGAACTATATTTGAAAAAATTAAAAAAATCAAAATCAAAATACACCATTTAATGCTTAAAATGCTTGACCTAACGAGTTGACTTATTACCTAAGGAACCCGGGGCATAGGCTAGCCCAGGTCTCAAAAGTAATTGGAACAGAGGACAAAAAAACATTTGATGCTTATATTTAATTCAAAAGCAAAAATTCTCATAAAAAAACTAAATTGAACAGAGCTAAAAAAAAAAAACCCTCTAGGTAATACTTGTTTTTTAAAAAAATAAATGGAAAATCCCATAGGAATTGGAAAAACAAAAGTAAAAAAATATTTGATGATGAAACTGAAAAAAATAAGCTAGTAAAATGGGAAAAAACCAAGCAAATCTGGGTGAACCTTCTAAATTCAGGTTAATCTCTTGAAGTTGCAAGATATTAAATTCCAATCTAGACTCAACTAAGAAGTTCAATATAAAACAAAGTCAACATTTAAGAGTGATATAAGTTAATTTATTTTAAAAAATTCTTGTTAAAAGAGCAAGATCTAACAAAAAGCACCAAAAAAGCCGAAGCAATATCAAACCAATTTAATGATGAATGATGAAATAAATTAATTTAATCTAATTTAAAAAATCATTCAAAAAAAGGTAGATCCAACAAAAACAAAAAAAAACCCTGAGGCAACCCGTGTTGCTCTAAAAAAGTTAGAAAAGTCCCCTCGAAAGTGAAAAACAATACCGAAAGATCAAACCAAAAAAACCCGAGTCAACTCAGCTTAACTTTAATTACCTGCAACCCGAGATATGAGATAGAGATAACCTTATAAAAAAGAATTCAGAACAAATCATGAAGCTCAAACCCCAATAAATTAATGTTGAATGATGAAAATAGAAAAAAAAAAGAAATTTTAAAAAGAATTTAAAAAAAAAAACTTAAACTGGGCTAATTATCGAAACTGGTGAACTAGGTCATGATTGTGAAAAACAAACACGAAAAAATAACGGAACAAAATTCTCAATCATAAAAAAATTATAAAATAAAATAAAAAACAATGATGACTCAATCACACACAAAAAATAATTAAAAATAATAATTAGGGATTAAATTAAAAAAATAAATGAAGAAAAGGATTAAAAAAATGCAATAAAAAAACGGGGAACAAAATTGGAAACAAAAAAAATTAAATTAAATTTAAAGGATGAAATAAAAAATAATAATGTAAAAGATAAAATAATAGCAATCAAAAGAATAATGACCAAATTAAATTAAAAAAAATTATATGAAATAAAATATAAAGGAATGAAATTGAAACGAAAAAAAATTTCAAGAAGCCTTAAAATAAAAACAAATAAAAATAAAAAGAATAAAAACCAACTTTTAAACAAATACGAACCGGAGGACACATATGATTTTTTAAAGGCTCGACATGAAAATCAATATACAATAGAGAGAAAAGAAGGGGTAGAGAAAAAACTTTCATCATCGTCGAACTGCCACTAACCATGTCAAACGCACCACACCAATAGTTATGCCACCACCTAAACTTGACACGTCAGATGACATGACAGTGATGGTTGTTGGATTTTGGCCATTATAGTACATCCCATGTGCCACCTGTTTGGCGAGGAATGATGGGGCGTTGACGCGTGTGTAGCCTTTTATAATAATTTATTAATATTTTAATAATTAGAATTACTAAAAAAACCTAAGAGCATCATAATATTACAGGATAAAAAAAAACATGTGGCAAAGATGAAAATGTCCTCCTTTGCCATACTTAGATTTTTTAAAGTTAAAAGCTAGACATTTCATTTTACTATAGAAAAAATATAAAAAGATAAAACCCCCTCTCTACAAGACCAAAACTTTTAAGCTTTTAAGGTATCATTGTCCTTTAACTTTGTAAATAAAGTTAAAAATACACAAAAACCCTGGACAAAAAGCCTATTTTTTTTAACTTTCAAGGGTGACAAAGTAATTTCATTTTATATATATAAATATAAATTTATTAAATTACCCCGATCAATTGACAAATGACATTTTGATCTTTTGAAAAAGACAACTTTACCCCCTAAACCAAGGCAATTATTCAATATATTAAAAGGACAAGGTGGTCAACACACTACTTGAATCCCCAATTTTTCTCCTCCTCACCTACTACTGGAAAAGGTTAAGCCCTTTTATTTATTTATTTATTTATTTGTAATAATTTAGAGGTAAAAGATGCCTTTAAAATACGCTTATATAAGTCATTAAAAATATGGATTAAAATCAAGCAAATTTGGTTTAGGAGTATGTTTCTGATAATCCTAGAGGCGGAAAAAATGTTTTGCATCTATTATAAGAATTTTAAGGAAAGAGATATTGTCACTTTGTGTAGATTTTAAAAAATATTGTGTTAGTTTCTCATAAACACTTTTTTTTAAAATGTCTCAGAAGCAAAATAAAAAAAAATATTTTGAAGTTTTTGGGTTGTTTTTTAAACATTATTTATTTGTTGAGAATTATTTTAAAACATTAATTGTAGATAATTTGGTTAGTATAGTATAAAACTTTCATCACAAAAACTTCATTTGACTGGTCGAATCATGTTTTGTATGGATAAAACTGTGATTAAAATATGGCAACCTTTTTGAAATATCTAGATTGTAACAAAGTAATTCATTGTGAATCTAGATTGTTTTATAGCACAAATTACGTCTCTTTAACTGAGAAAAAAAAAGTAAATTAAAAAAATACCTAATGACAAAACCAAGAAAAATGACTTATACTTGCCAAAAAAAAATCTATGCAATGATTTTTGCTAAAAAAAATTTCATATTTACATGACAATTTGTTTTTTTTTTTCATATAAAACAAATCGTTTAATACCTCTATAAAAGCTTCTTTTTTTTTTAGATTCTATTTGGGAATGTGGTGCAAACCATGTTCGTCAAAAATTCAATTTTGTTTTTGCTAAAAAATAATTTTTTTATATGTTTTGGATAATTTTAATGCATTGATCTCAAAAATAATTTTTAAAAAATAAAAAAATTATTATTTTGATACATTTCGACATGAAAAATACTTTGAAAAGCAATCACAACCACACTTCCAAACAAGTTCTAATGATAGGTACTAGATCCGTTGTGTGTACATCATTTTCTTAGTTTTTATTATCCCCAAACATTTTATAGTATAAAATGCCTCTCTAATTCAATAAAATAGATAGAAGAAGAGGAAGAGCTAGGTATTGAAAAAGAAAAGGAAAACAAGAAGAAGAAGAAGAGAGAGAGAGAGAGAGAGAGAAAACTTTTAGAATGGTAAGAGTTTTTTTTTTTAATTACTGTCGATTAACGTGAGTCATTTTTTCCCCTTAAAGATGCCTACAAATTTGAAACCAATCATTACTAACTTCATAAATTATTAAAATTAACCAAATTCTCATGACCAAGAAACATAATTATGAAAAAAATTATAGTGTATAAAAAATATATTGTGATATTATATTAGCTGTTTATTGGGATCCCATTTGAAACAAAAAACAAATACAAAAACAAATGATAAAAATAGAATTTATTTCTTTTCTTTATCTTTTTAAATAAATGATATCATGCAACTAATTATTCCTCATCCCCATAAAATTACTCCATAATCACCAGGCTGTAAAAAAACAACTCATGAGGGAAAATAAAAAACTTTAATTTCTCCATTTTGAAAAATAAATAAATTTGACGGAAGTTAACATCATATCTCCCATGATCCTCAACAACCTTTGAATTTACGGCATGGTCACCAAGCTTCGAATTAAATTTTGAAATAATTTCTAAAAATAAAACACAGAAATCATTCAAATGATAATGCAAATTAGGAAACAAATCACATCATCAAGCGCCAGATCTCCAATTTTACCTTTGCATAAAGTAGCAAATCCCTAAGCTTTTGCTACAAAAGTGAAAACAGCTAATTATCCCACTTCATACCACGCGCATACAAGGTGTGTGGTTTACTCGCTATCATACCCAATCAAGCGTGCACTTCACTCTCCACAATATAGACTTTGAACCATAGATCTGTCACGATGAACCGTTTGATTTGATTACCTTCTTGACAAACTCGACGGTCGAAATGCTTGCACGTTGTTCCCTCTGCAGATTTGAATTCAAAAGAACCACCAGTTAACGTTACGATTTCAAAGCCCTAGGTTCCGATCCGAACCTCACTCCACACCAAACTATAAACAAAAGAAGCAAAATTTTGCTTAGTTTCTCATTTCCAAGAGAGAAAGAACCAAACTTTGATAGCATTCTCTGATCCTCTCTCTCTCTAAATTTCTCCCTCGTTCTCTCTCTTCACTTCTTGGATTCTTTTAGGCTTTCTAAGCAGTGAAAGGTACCCAAAAAAGTGAAACAAGTAGGTTCTTCTTGAACATCAATGTCTGTTTCATTGGTTACTGTGGTTTTTTTTTTTTTGCAGATGAATGTAAAATGGGTTTTTGTTCTTTAAATGTGGGGTTTTGGTTTTCTAATTACTGTAGTTTGTTTTGATTGTTTTCTTTAAGGAACAAGAAGGGTCTTTTTGTTGGTGTTAATGGAGGATTCTTCAGGAACTGAATTATATGATATATTGGCTTCAAGAAAAGCTGAAGAAGCAGGTTTGATTATTGTTTACTATCTCTTTCTTGTTTCTACTTTACCCATTTGTTTGGTTCCGAGAAAACATAGTGTTTATGATTTTTAGTTTCTATTACAGTAAAAATCAAATCTTATACAATTGTTAATTTTTGAAGAATATGGTGATAATCTTTAATGTTATTGTTTTTATTTGCAGCATGGCGAAGATATCAAGCGGCTTCATGGCTTGAAAATCTCATGGGTCCAATAGGCATATCAAACAATCCATCAGAGAAAGAGTTCATTTCTCGCTTGAGAAATGGCTTGGTTCTTTGCAATGCTATAAATAAAGTTCATCCAGGGGCAGTGCCTAAGGTACTTTCACTGCTAGTTCTAATTCATTTATCATTATTAGGAAAATTTGGCTAAAAGTCCCAATGAAATGTGAAAATAGTCTCTTTAACAAAGCTTTTTTTTCTTTGTTTTGACCATAGAGCTGGTCTAGATTTTTAGTGATTTCAGTGTTTTAATTGTTTGCTTTGAAAATTATATCAAGGTGGTGGAGATTCACGCACCTTTACTACCATTAACCCGAGAATCCCAGCCATTACCAGCCTATCAGTATTTTGAGAATGTAAAGAATTTTCTGGTGGCTGTTGAAGAGTTGAGGCTGCCTGCCTTCGAAGCTTCTGATCTTGAAAGGGTAGATTTGGCTTTATTTACGTGTCTGATTGTATAAGCATTTGCAAGTGTATTTATATATGAATGTTAGCACCAACAATTGACTAATGAGTTTTTCGATTTAATCTTGAAAGGATTCTTTGGAAGCGGGGTCGGGGACTAATGTGGTTGATTGCATCTTAGCGCTTAAATCATACCATGAGTACAAGCAGATGAACCCTAATGGATTCTATAAGCCTGCTAGATCTCCTATGGTTATTCATTCTGCTATCAGGAACAATTCTCAACCCATCTCATCAGACTCATGTAGGCGTTTGGACATGTCTGCGGCCTGTGAAAAAGAGCCACCAACAGGTTCAGAATTGAAGAAAATTGAAGGTATTAGCTCTCTCTTTCCCTGCACAAGTCGACATCTCTGGCATACATTCAAAGTTTTTTAGTAGTTGTAATAAATGAAGCAAGACATCTCATGGTGTTATATCACTTGAATACAAAACACCTGCTAAACAGAAACTGTAAGTCATAGCATGTACTATGGTTTTTGCTTTTTCTTGGTATATCCTTCCCCTCTTTGATGTGATGTATTGGATTTTTTGCAGATTTAATTGCCAAGAAACTGGCTGAGCATATGGCTGATACCAAGGAAAACATGGATAGCAACTTTCTCATGTCCCTCCGTACTGGCAACAACATGGTAATGATCAATCTATATGACGTATGCAATTTACTGTTATATAGGGCATATTGTTCTGATCAATGTTTTTCTAATGCTACAGGATCCAATGAAGTTGTTCAGTGATATCCTGTTAAGCTGTTTAGGGGATAAGCTTCAAAACAAGTTCCCAGAGGTTAGTTTATTTAAATCAACACAATCCTCTACGGTTGCTCCCTGCATGCAAAAAGATTTCCTAGTAAAAAAGCACCCCTGATTTGAGGATATTCACTGTTTAATAGTTAGCCAGGAGCATCTGAGTTACATGAGAATGCTTAGTCTAGCGCAAAAAGTGCAAATCCTTAGAAATACCTAGATTTACCCTCCCAAATAATTTGACTTTTTTACCTATTTATAAAGATATAAGCATCATCTCGCCACCATTTCTAATCGCATGTTTAAGTGGAAATCTTTTGGTTACAAGATAGTAGCGCTTACACGTTTCCTGTCGAATCTTTCTTTATTGAACTGTGTTTTCATATATGAAGTTATTATGAACATGTTCTACATCTTCTGGTCCAAACAGTTGAAATCAACAGCTAAAGGTGGTAGCTTACCTGCTCATTCATCAATAAAGCCTAAGGAGGATTCGTCTGAACCAGGAGATTCTAAGGTGAGTTTTTTATAGTTTATTACAAATGTAGTCGATAGATAAGCATGTAGAAAGCTGTAATTGTGTTAAAGTTCCATCAACTTCTTTAATATTTTTTCTCTTTCTCCTCTGGCCATGGAATATACAATTTGAAGATTTTAAGTGTCATCGTTGCTGCTCTATACATGTCTTGCGATCATCTTCAATCTGTTGATTCTCACAGTAAAAGAAAAAAGTTAATTTGCTGTTAGCATATCATAAGTGCACGTTGATTAAAAATATTTTTTTTTTGTTTACGTATTTTTTCTTGGTTGTTAACATTCTAATTGGATTTGCAATTACCTTACCTTGATGAAATTACATCTGTTTTCTTCGTTCATGATTCAAACCATTAGTCTCTGACGATATATTCTGGTGTGCCTGTGACTCATGTTTTACAGTGTTGCCAAGCTTGCTTAAGAAAGGGCAACTGCAACCACAGACAATTAATTCAAATGCAAGAAAAAGAACTTCTGGTTAGTACCTATATGTTATTCTCCTCTCCTCTACGTGGATTGAAAGGTAGCAGTGCAGCAGTAATTGTTTTGTTTTGACATGTAAAAGGCTATTACTCAAGTGACATAAAATCACTTAAGAAAATTTGGCTAGAAAGTTTGTTTAATTAGGATAGATGTGAAGAAACAAAATGGCCTCAGTCTCATTTATCAAGCTGACAATTTTGTTTAAACTTTAGAGGATTAGACTTTTTCTGAATTCTTTTGGTTGTTTTTTTTTCCAGGATATAAAGGCCTTGTTGACGTTGACAAAAAGGGAGTTCCAGGGCCTACAGTCACAACTGCAGACAGATTTGAGAGAACTCGGTATATTACTTTTATAAATAACTTATTGTACGAGAATAACCATGCATTAACTTTGACAGTGTCACCATCCCTTTCTCAAAGTGTGTAATTAAATATCTTCACTGCTACGATTAATGCTATCTGTCTTAGATTTCTGTTCTTCAGACTCGACTCCATTATTAATTGTGATATCTTGGAAGCTCCATGAGATATTATGACGAGCTCAGCTTGTTGACAATCTCATAACTTAGATGTCAAATATCATTTTTCCTGTAAATACCAATCTCTAGACACATCAATATCATTCACATTTGTACAAAAAGAATTGCAAGCTAAATGCTCTTGTAATTGATACGGATCAGGAATTCAAGTACAAGAGATGTCTACTGCAGCTCTTGGATACCATAGGGTATTGAAAGAGAACAGGAACTTGTACAACATGGTTCAGGATTTGAAAGGTTAGCTTGCTGTTACAAAACATGAATTTAACTTATTTCCCGAATCTTGTTACAATCTTTAAAATGTTAATTTTTATTATGAGCGACTGATGTTCAATATCCTGATCTGTTCCAATTATTATTTCCCACAGGAAATATCCGAGTTTACTGCAGAATCAGGCCTGCTTTCGGTGATAGAACAAGCAATGTTATTGATTATTTTGGAGATGACGGTTCGCTAGTGATTTCGGATCCACTAAAGCCCCAAAAGGATGGAAAGAAAGTTTTTCAGTTTAACCGGGTGTTTGGACCTACTGCCACTCAAGGTACTATTATCTAATAGCAACTTTTTTCCAGTGCAGCTTATGTATTGAATCTGATGATTTTGCATATTGCCTCTTGATTTCCAGATGAGGTATTTATGGACACTCAACCACTGATCAGGTCTGTGATGGATGGTTATAATGTATGCATTTTCGCTTATGGTCAAACTGGATCTGGAAAAACATATACCATGGTAAGTTTTTCTAATCTTAGTTGGCTTTAGTCTATTCCCTTTTGAATAGAAACATAGAATTCTTCTCTTTACATGTTAGCTATCTGCACGATAACCAATATTCTCCCAGCTGATACATATATATTTTGTGGTAACAGAGTGGTCCATCAGGCCGGTCAACCAAGGATATGGGGATTAATTATCTAGCTTTGAGTGATCTCTTCCAGATGTCTAATGAAAGGAAGGACATCGTAAATTACAGCATTCAAGTTCAAATGGTTGAAATTTACAATGAACAAGTACGAGACCTTCTTGCAGAAGATTCAACAGCTACCAAATATCCTTTTAGCTATTATTTGTATTTGAAAATCATACAAACAGTGCAAAATAAGCATTCATAGTAGGTGAGTCAAGGTTGTTACTCTACCGTTTCATAGTAACCATGCATATGTAACAAGTTTTGTATTCTTAACCATGCACAAATTAGAGATTCGGAGTTGTACCGGTGATAATGGCTTGAGCCTTCCGGATGCTAAAATGCATTCTGTGAAGTCCACTGCAGACGTTCTTAATCTGATGAAACTCGGTGAAGCGAATCGTGTTGTCAGTTCCACTGCACTCAACAACCGGAGCAGTCGTTCCCATAGGTCAGTTTTCTGGTAGATTTATACAAACTAGGATGAAATCTGAAACTATGAAAGTATCTGTTTCATTTTATTGATAGGGTGGTTTAACATGTTGCTGCAGTATCCTGACAGTTCATGTACATGGTAAAGATGTATCTGGAAGCACCCTCCACAGTTGCCTCCATTTGGTAGACCTTGCAGGAAGTGAAAGAGTGGATAAATCAGAAGTTACTGGAGATAGGCTCAAAGAGGCGCAGTACATTAACAAGTCTCTCTCCTGTCTAGGAGATGTAATCACAGCCTTGGCTCAAAAGAATTCTCATATCCCTTACAGAAACAGCAAACTCACACTTCTACTACAAGATTCCTTAGGTTGTGATGTGCAAATAAGACAAATGAACTTGTTTCTCAAAAATTCCAGCTTCTCTATACTGTTTTCTCTGATTTGGTATTGATTCCTAGCATGTACTTACTTTTTTCTTGGCGTTTTTTACTTCAGGGGGACACGCTAAAACGTTAATGTTTGCCCATTTAAGTCCAGAAGGAGATTCTTTTGGTGAAACCATCAGTACTTTGAAGTTTGCTCAGAGGGTATCAACTATTGAACTCGGTGCTGTTCGTGCAAACAAAGAGAGCGGTGAGATTATGCAACTCAAGGATCAGGTAAATCTGAATTTTATTTATCTGGATTTCAGAATCTGTTTTTGGTCCAATTTTCCCTGTTACAAGTCCTGCAAACGGTGGGCTAGTAAGTCGCCTATGTGATGTTTTTTGGATTCTTATCTTGTTGACAACAAAAACACTATGGTCTATACTTGTTCCATCAGTTGGTTGTTTCTCACAAGTATATCCAAAATGTAAAACATTCCATCATACTGTTGGCTTCTTTCCTCACTTATTGGTGCTGTTGTATTTTCTTCTTCTTCTTCCTCTTTGAATTGAGGCTACTATAGTTTACTTTTGTTATTTTTTCCTTACGAACTGAAATTGCACGCTTTGAGAGCAATTGTTGATCATGTTCCTTTTCTATTCTCTTTTGTTATCAAATCAAATGGATGTAAACTCTACTCAAGGATATCAGGTTACATAACAGTTTCAACACGGACAACTTTCAGGTTGAGAACCTCAAGAAAGCATTGGCCAGCAAGGAAGCGAAGAATGTGCAGTTTAATAAATTGAAGGACCCAAGATCTCCATGTGAGATACCTAAAGTGATGCCTGAGCGAACTCCTCCACGTGCACGGAGGCTGAGTATTGAGAATGGCAGCAGCAGGAAGTCTGAGAAAATCACGAATACTGAAGATAGAAAGGCATCAAAAACCCCTTCTGTGCCAACTCGTTCCAAAAGATTAAGCTTGGAAGGGCCAAATTATGACAAGAAAGAGCATTTCCAGGCAAAAGGAGCAGATGATGTAAGCAGGCCCCTACGTTTTGACTCGGTAACACTGCAGAAACATGGTTTTATTCAGGATGCAGAGGCACTGTCAAAACCATTTGGGCATTCTGCTAGTGGCAGTTCCTCGGTGGAAGTTTATCGCCTCAATAATTCTCGAAGTCCTACTAGTTTGTATCAGAAGAGAACGATCAAAACAGATAATAGTAGGACGCAAATTCCAACTCTTCAGCTACCAATAACACCAGAGCCGCAAGTAATTTCCAGAAATGCAGAGGCAGTGTCAAAACCATTAGGGCATTCTGCTAGTGGCAGTTCCACCGTTGAAGTTTATCGCCTCAATACTCGAAGTCCTACTAGTTTGTATCAGAAGAGAATGGTCAAAACAGATAACAGTAGGACGCAAATTCCAACTCTTCAGCTACCAATTACACCAGAACCGCAAGTAATTTCCAGAAATGAGGTTAAGATTCTGATGCAGAGTGAACTTGGTGTTTCTACAGATTCTCAGGCAGCCAATCTTGTTCGTAGCACTCATGGAAAAGGATCTCAAATAAGGAAATCCCTTCGTACGATTGGAAAACTGATTAACGGCTCCGATAAGAGGTGTGTATGCGCAGACATTTGTAAAATTTGATTCAGATTTCTATTATAGTAATTAATAAGATTGGTTGATTCCAGACTTAGGAAGGTAATTCTTGATTGTTGTATTCAACCACCAGCTCATCAAGTCAAATATGAAATCATTATCCACTGAAATGTGAAAGTGAAATTTCTTCGCAGTAACATAATGTCTCAAATTACAGGAATCAGCAGATTTCAAAGGAAGAATTCTCACCTATCATTGGCATATGCAATGACACTGATCTAAAGACACCACTTACAACCAATGCCAGGACTCTAAGAAGGCAATCTCTTACAGGAGTTCAAACATCAACATCACGCAGATCTTCTCTTGGAGGAAAGCCTATTGAACCTGGTAAGTGTAAAACCTACTCGAGCATTATTTGCTCAACCTCACTGCAAGTGTATATAGAAAAAACATCATCCATAATAAGAGAAGGACCTCATTTCATGTAACGTTCCGTTTTGTTGATGCAGATGACCCTAGAAGGAATGCCAAGACGCCCCCTCCAGTCCATCCCTCAACAAAGTTGACAAAACGATGGCTTTAGGTCAACACGTCTGATTGACAAAACTCTAGAAGGAATGCCAAGGTGCAACTGACACTGATGGCTGTTCTATCAAGCTAATTGAAGAAGACAGCAATGATGCTTCGGCTCGAAGCACACTGCCATCTCAAGTTAGGAGGGAGACACACTTACATGTCAATGAGAGTTTTGCTGATAGACTGTGTCAGGATTACATGTACATGCCAAAAAAAATGCCAGAGAGGGAACGAAGTGTAACCTGATTCATAATTGAAATGCTTGTTCTCAAAGCCTGGTTTTTTTCCCCTCAATTTTTGCTTTTACATTTTATTGTGTGGTATATCTATGGTTGAAAATTTTAAGAAGGGCTCACTTTCCAGACCTTTTCATTAAAAAAATATATTCAAATATTAAAAAAAAAATAATTTAAAATTAAAAAAAATTAATTTTTTTTTAAAATATTTTTAAAACAGAAAAACAAACCAGACATCCCTAAACGATTGGTATCAATCAGAGTCAAGAGCAGAATGGTAGATACTTGTTTCTGCTGCAGCCCTTAGTGAACGTGGATGTTGTTCCTTGCGAGATAAGACTGAGGCAATAATAGAGCACCTTATGCACATCATGTGATCACATGTTATCGTTGACTAAATCAGTAAATACAGACCAACATTCACGAGGTCTCAAATTTTATGGAAAATTGCAATACGTGTCAATCTTAGCCGTACAGCATCCTCCATTCCAAATTTGATTTCCTTTATTTTTAGCTTTATTTTGGTCAGGAAAAACGCATACTCAAACGCAATAGACGTCAAAATTAACAGGATTGGAAAAGGGCAAAAAATAAAAGCATGAAGCAGCAGAAGCTGAGATAACCAATTTGGAGAGCCTGAAAGTGAACGAAATGAAAAATATCATTATCAGCCCAGCTAAAATACTTGTAACATTGCGTAATTTACACATAAGAAGCTTATTATTATTCGGTGCCTTGTGTAGCGAGGACATATTAAAAGACTCTGTAGTTTATACAAACATATACGCCTAGTTGCCCTTTTGTGCCTGCTAATGTACAGAGATGAATCAATCAATGATGTACGTAAAGAAAAAGAAAAAACCATTTATCCAACTTCATACAAGTACTGAATATCACTGTGATTAGAGATGAGATCTGCGGTTCCTTTTTGCGATAGTGTAACTGTAAGCACGAAGTAACCTCTTTTGAAATCTTCCAAGGTTTAGCCTCACATTTTGGTTGTCAAGATAGATCGACTTTGTGTATTGCCATCCCTTTTCGGACACACTTTCGGGATCTCGAAGAACAGGATCGTTCCTATCATATTTGTCATACAACGAACTCTCTCTCGGAAGAATTTGGTAGCCAACATACTTTAAACCAAGCTTCCTTGCAGGTTCCCCGTAATAAGCGTCGGCTGCCCATTCTGTTCCCAGAGGGATGACTTGGATAAAAACAGAGCCAGGCCTCATAAACAGAAAATGAGTCATGGCAGCGCCATGGACACCTATCATAACTTCACTTGAATTAAGTGCCCCATAAATCCTGGCTAGTTCTGTTGTTCGTTCAGGCCTCACTACTTCAACTAGGAATCCAATTTCTTCAGCCATCTTCACCAATAAATCCTCATTCGTTATAGCTCTAGAGCCATTTCTAGATAATATGACCAGCTTAGGTCTCTTCAAGGTTGCATCTAGCACTTCCTTTCTGATCTCCGATGATGAGGAATGCACTTTCTGTTTTAGCTTTTCTTGAGCTAGCCGTTCTTCTTCTTTAAGCAAACTTTGAACTCGAGGCAAGTATGCTCGGTCTAGAACATTGCGAAAATCAACAACGCTTTTATTCCCTTGCATCAGCGAAGGATCCACTGTGAGCTCGTCGTGGATTCTAAGACCGACAATGGCTTCAGGAAAGCAATGAGTTCTCTTGTCTCCGCTAAAATCAATTGCAGGATAATCCGAAAGATGTGAAAGAATATCTCCATACTTCATTATCCACCAATCATGATACTCAAGAATTACAAACACAACCTTCTTATTGAAATGCTGTGATGTAATGTACAAAGGCAAAAGCCCATCATTGAATTCATGATAAACATTACCAGTGTAGCCTCCAGTCGAAAAGAACACTGCCGGTACATCATGCTTGACATCACAATGATGGTTATTCCTAAAATTTTCTGTCTTCACAATAAGATCTAATTCATCAATTGTGTCCATCACACTCGTTTCCCATTTTCTGGTGTATGGTTTGACCTTTTCGTGTTGGAGTTCCTCATCTTTATCAACTGAACTCGAAACATTTTTTATCACAGCATCGGTACTTTTTGAGGTGTAGAGGAAGATTGAAGAAGAGGCAGAGTTTGTCCTTACATCCCCTTTTATAACACAGACATCCGAACGAATACTGCTCCGGTCACAGCATATGGTTCCTGGATTTACCACCAAAAAATTGCTTCAAAATTTGAGGAAATTAACAGTAAATCACAATTCATTTTGCTACAAGAGTCTAACATTTTATTGAACTCAGAAAACAAATATAAGGTAAGAAAGAAACTTTTAACCCAGTAACTTTGTGTCTACTTTTGTGGTTTCCAGAAACTAGATCATTCACTCACCTTCATGAGCTAATCACTGAAAAAAAAATACAGTTTCATCTTTTCGGCCTAACTTTTCTAGGTTATGTGTCGATGTAGCCTAAGGAAACTTTAATATCAGAAAGCAACAGACTTCCAGTCTGTTAATACCTTATACTGTTAAATTCAATTCAATCTTATTAACAGAAGAAGAAGGAAAGAGCAACAGCACATAAAAATACAAAGTACTAACCATTAGAAATCGAAGAACACAGAGAAGCTTTTGCATTTACATTAGCAGCAACCCCATCACTGTCTACACCAAAAGAATCTGCGAAAACCACAGACACGCATCAAGACAAAGCCAAAAGAAGAAAGAAAAAATAACCAAAACCCATGAAAGAGAAAAAGGAACTTACACAAGAGAGAAAAGGCAGAGGGAGAGCAAAACAAGTGAGCACCTAAAATAAGACAGCAAGAGAGAAGAGAAAGGATGAGAAGAGAAAAAAGCTTAGGCCTTGATCTCCTGAAATAACCAGAGCTTGTTGCACTCATCAAAGATAGCATCTCATCCTCCCCAGCATGATGATGCTCACCCTTCTTTAACTGATGATACCTAAAGTACTGCACCATTGCCAACTATTCTCAATGCAAAGCTTCTACCTTTTTTGGCTTTATCAAAAACCCAACGACTAAAACAAGAGAAAGAAAGAGTTTTTTTAAAGCTAACAAAGTCTATAAGCAAACCCCAGTATTTCACTACAAAGAGAATATTAAAAGGAAAAAGAAAAAAGAAATCTTGAGTCTTATGTACTTCCTTTCTTTTACAAAGGGTTTTCTTTTTTGAGACAGAGAGAGGGTTTTGGGTTGTGAACGTGTTGAACTAAAACCCGGTTTTGAACAGAGAAGTGCAAGTGCTTGTAGGGAGAGAAAAACAAGTTGGTTTACAAGTTGTCTTAATATTTGTTATGCCGCGGGGACGTTCTGGGGTGTTTCTGTGGGTTCAAAATCGAAAGACACTGAGGTTTTTTTGTAGGTAATGTCAGAGGGTGTTTCTAGGGACGTTTTATTTGTGCGTGTGAGAGTGAGAGAGAGGGGGGGGGGAGAACGAAGGAGGAAGCAAAGCGAAGGAGCCAAGGAGGAAAGCAAGAAAGGTGTCTAAAATGGAGGCTATGGTATTCAGCTTTTGAAAAATTAAATTGTATTTTTTAAGCAGTCAAATTGCGTGTAAAGAGAGAATCGAAGAGCTGTCCTTTCTTTCTTTGGTTGGCTTTGCCCATCTCTTCTAGCTAGTGGGAATGTGATTGGATTCTAACTTCGCTTCTCTGCTAACTGTAATTATTGTTTTTTTTAATTTAGAATTGGTCCTTCTGATCCTTACATTTTGCTTGATGTGAACTCTCCACTTTTCTTCTTATCTAGTTGGCCCCACTAGTTAAAAACTCTTCTTAATATAGTCCTTTCCATAGCAATAAAACTCGGCCTTGTAAGTCAAATCGGTGACCCGCCAACTCGAGACCCGGCTCGAGCCAGGTTTTATTTTGAGATTGATCTTTTTACCGGATAACTCGGCCTTGTATAGCACATGCTAAAGGCCATGCATCAAAAATAAACAGTGTATTGGACCGAAATTGGATAGAGGGATGCCATCGATAAAATTTCTTGAGTAAAGGAACCAACTAAGAACAGTAAACGGGCCATATTAAGACAATATTGAGAGTATAAGGATCAAATAATAAATATCAATCCATTCTGTTTATATTTCTTACTATATATTCCACGCGTCTTTCCCAGGCGTGTGTGTCATAATGACACAGATTCTGTTGGCCAATGAAAGGTGATTTAACATAATTTAATTAAGTGGATCAAAATGAATTAATTAAATGAAGATCAGAACTTTTTTCTCTTCTTAAGTTTACAACTTTACTTGGAATGGCAATAATAACGCCACGTAGCTATATTTTTCAAACTTTGCTTAGGCGAAAGCTGCTCAAATGTTATTTTATAAAAATTAAAATTACATTTTTAAATATTTTAATATGATGATGTAAAAAATAAAAGTATATTATTTTAATATATTTTTAGATAAAAAGTACTTTGAAAGACATAGACTAAGATATTATTTGTTATTTAAAAAAAACTCTGTAATTAATTTAGCAGAGTCTTATTTAGTTTTATTAAATTAATTATTTTGATAGGGTCAGCTTGAATTTTACCAAATCAATCCCTATATTAATTTGAAATAAAATATATGGATGGACCACTTCCAAGTTTAATCTAGAAAGTGGGGACATATTTGATAAATACGATCCTGATTTTGCCTTTCTTGAGAATTAAATGGATCAGGCTGGCTTAACAAGCAGAAAGATGGAGAAAAATATCGTTTGTGCAATTAAAAGAAGACCCGAAATAGACAGCCGAAGAGGACCTGGCAGGCAGCTCATCCATGAAAATAACATACGCTGCCGTAATTCAATTGTTTGATGTCTTCTTCTTCTTCTTTCTCTTTCTAAAATCTTTCTCTCTCTTCCAGCTCTTAATATCCTTGTCCAGACGCTGGAAGGGTTTGCAAACATGATATCATAAACGGTATTTTTAAAAATTTTATATTTTTTTTATTTAAAATAAAAAAAATTATATTTTTAAATCGTTTTAATATATTGATGTTAAAAATAATTTTTAATAAATAAAAAAAATTATTTTAATATATTTCTAAATAAAAAACACTTTAAACCATCATCTCAATCATAATCTTAAATTACTAGCTCTCTCTCTCTCTCTCTCTCTCTCTCTCTCTCTCTCTCTCTCTCTCTCTCTCTCTCTCTCTCTCTCTAAAATCCAAGTTCTTAATTGAAAAGGAAAAAACATTAATTGGAGCTCAACTCTGCACGGAAAAAAACTCCTTGTGTCGTCTCTTCCTCCGTCGCCATGTGAAGAAATATAGACTGTGATTTACTCTAATTTCATCACTTGCTGTAATGGCAAAGCTACTTTGTGAAATCCCAGATGCCCATGTCTTTTCTCTTTTTTTTTTATTATCGTGGGGTGTCCGGGCCAGTTTGCGCGCACCACGACTATTCCCCACGGCTCACTGGACATCCTGCAAGCCCAGGAGCAGGTAAGGCACCGCGGGGGTGACAGGCGTGTACATAGAGGGTCGAACCTGGCACGGGGACGGAACAAATCACACGGTTGACCACAGCAGCTAGACCCTCAAGTGCTCAAATGGATGCCCATGTCTTTTTGAAATTGATGCACGATGCTCTACGCTTATTGCATCTGAGTTCTGGCACACATATGCTATGTTATTGTATAGGTGTTACCTAGATCTTTTTGTTTGATGCAGGAAAATAAAATACTTAGGAGATGCTTGTGTTTTTTTCATAGTTAAAAAAACATAAATTGTATGGGTTTTTTTTTTTTAATGTAACTTGATACATATGCTTGGTTTTAAGATAATTTGAATGACAGATAAAAATATGATTGAATTTGAAATAAATATTTAAGATTAAATTTATATTTATAAATATTGAAACAGAAATATATTGAATCAATTTGGATTAACTTGTAAATCTGCATATCGAATCATGAGACTATAATAATCCATCAAAAAACAAATCAAAATAAATTATTAAGTTTATTTTCTAATAAATTCAATATTAAACGATAGAATTGAAAAAAAATAATTAAAAAATAACCAAAAAAATTAACCAAGCAAACTTAGGTTTACATATCAACCTCGCGACATAGATCATGAAACCAGGATAACTCATAAAAAACAAATTGAAACAAATTATAAAGTCTAATTTAAAATCAACCCCGTATCGTAGTGTGAAATTTATTTTTATAAATATTAAAACGGAAACATATTAGATCAATTCGGATTAACCTAATTTAACATGTCAATTTGCATTTAAAAAATTGCAAAAAACATAAATATCCTCGTGTAGAGGGTATAGAGGTCATTTCATCACGTGTCATAATAGGAAAAGATGTATCTGCCCCTTTAAGTGGGTGTTTGATTGCGTGGTTGCTTCTGCGTTTGAAGCAACTCACCTGTTTTGTAATGCTCCCACAACAGATTTCTACTGGTGGGGCCTACCGTTAATTGTGGCATGACCACAAGTTTGCAAGAAGCAGCAATTTGCTGCTTCTTGAGCTGGAAAACGCTTGAACAGTGGAGTTAGCTCCACTGTTCATGGGTTTCCTTTAATGAATAATGGAGTTAGCTCCACTGTTCATGGGTTTCCTTTAATGAACAGTGGAGGTAGCTCCACTGTTCATGGGTTTTTTTCATGGATCCACTGTCCCCGCCGACCGGTCCGGTTCAACGCTAAAAATACATTGAACCGGATCTGATCTAATAAAATAAAAAAATATTTTTTATTTTTAATTGTGTTTTATTTGAAAAAATAGTGTTAAACATTATTCAATGACACTAAATAAATTAGACGGAGATCGCTTGATGACGTAATATTTGCAGAATTTGATCGCAATCCCAATTTTATTTCTAATTATATTTTACCTATGTTGTTGTGCTCTTAAAAAATTTAATGGAACAATAAAAAATATTTTATATAAAGTATTATTTATTTCATGATATGATAGTAAATAGTTAAATCTACAATATTTAAATTAAAAATTATCAATATTAATATATATTTTTTAAAATTATTTTATAATCTCAATTTCAAAAGCATTCTTAACCAAACACATTAAACTACTTTTTCTTTAACCTCAATTTCAACCACAGTTTTAACCAAACATCTATTTTTTCAAACCAACCTTAATTAAAAGTACTTTTTTTAAAATAACTTTTTTCAAACCACAACCACAACAACTACCGCAATACCAAATACACTCTAAATCTTGAAATGTCAAGTGTATCATTGTGTAATTACCTAATTACCCATGTGGAACGATGACCTGGTTTTTTATAAGGGAAAAATAGGTATTTAAATTACAGTCATGGACTTTCGAGTCGCGTGACTATATGCAATCTTTGTGCGGGGTTTCAAAGGTTTGATGCTTCGAGAATACTAGACCCACGACGGCGTCAAGCGCGTGACTAGAGTGGTCCAAACTCTTATTTAATATTCCTAACATGTTTTTAAATAGGCAGTCTAAAAATTTGTCAGTTATAAAAAAGAATTAAATCAACTTGTGCCTTTGGAGAAGCCGTGGTCAGAAAATAATGCCAGTAATTATTTCCTTATTTCAACAAATAATGTTATTGGAAATTTCAACTTACCTCTTTTTTACCGTCAAGACAAGACGGCGAGGTTGCCAAGGCACCACCACCATTTTGGTGCAAATTTAAGATTATTTTGCAAGGAAATTTACAGGCTCAAGGGGAGAGAAGGAGCCACTGAGGGCATGAAACCCCAGGTGATATTGGAAGGATTTTATTTAATGCTCAAGTTCATGACATGAAATCATAGATAATTTGAGACAACTTTCTTGAAAAAAGACCACAAATTTGTAGCTATTATTCTTGTTAGCCTAATGTTATGGTAATTTGTGTAGTTTTTTTTTTTTTTTCAAATCAAGACTAGATCCATCTCTCTGCCCAGTTAAATACAAACAATTCATGTTAAAATCAGAATTTCTAGGATGAGATTCATGTCTTAGATTGAAAGTTCTAACGAAAAAGAAATATCAACTTTCTTTTTAATTCAAGTCCAAAATATTAAAGCTCATTTACGGTCATGCCAAGCCAATGAAATATAAAACACAGAAGAACACAGACTGTTTCTGCTAAAATCTTCATGAAAAAAATGGAAAGAGCTTGGAAGCTGCATTGTGAGATGACTGCTAAATTATTTTGTCAATTTTATAATACATGGAATACAAAATGGTGGTGAAGTAATATTTATATAGGTATTTAGCGGTTATTTTTTAAAATATTTTTTATTTAAAAACATATTAGAATAATATTTTTTATTTTTTTAAATTATTTTTAGTATCAGCAATCTAAAAATATATATAAAAAACTTATTTTAAAACAAAAATAAATAAATAATTTTTTAAAAAACACATTTCTTACGAACTAAGCCAGTTCTTTTGAACAAGTCAGCCAGCTAATTAAAATATGAATATTCTTTGCGAAAATGATTTTGATGAAACCACAATTAATGAATTCTTAAGAAACAGGTTTGTCAGAGTGATGTGATTTATTAAATTAGTGGTTAGATCTTGATCGCTTAATTTTCTTCATATCTGTGATTGAATTCCATAACTCTTTCCGGCCACCGATGGATTTGTCTTTATATAGAAAACCCTTTCCGGCCACCGATGGATGCTGAACAGTCTATTTAGTATAATGTGAGATACCATAAGCCTTTCGCTATTCTTAGTCATACTTTATTTGTTTTAGAGCATAAAATTAAAATGTTTCTTTCGATGTGATGCAGCTACTTAGCGTATTTTGAAAATCAAGAAACTAAAGTTTCTCGAGTTTTGAAATTAAGTTAAATGGTAGGAAAAAAATCATGATTTAATAATTTATGAATATCAATAATTCTTATGAAAATTACAAAAAAAAAATTAGAATTTCAAAGCAAGATAAAAAAAAATTATTCTAATTTATCAAATGCTTTTTAGAAGAGAAAATAAGAAGTTGTTGATCTCCCTTATAATAATAGTTTTAATAAAAAATAAATTCCTATAAAAATAATACCTATTCAAATCAATGTTAAATTAAAACAACATTGTCAACTCAAAATTAAAAGTTTCATTCATGATTTCCTAACACAAGGAATTCCTTCAAAACAAGTTACAATTCTGTCAAGACTTTAAATTTACCCAAATGATTTCTTCAATGGAGGGATTACTTTAATTGTATTTATGAAGTAATAAAACCTCACCTTTTAGTTGAAACCAATTACATTTTACTCCTAATAAAATTTTAAACCCTAATAAACTAAGAAACAATTCCCACCAATTCTCTTTTTTTGTTCTAAATTTTTTATCATTTGGGTTTATTTCTTGGTATTTTAACCACAATACCTTATATGAGTATCTCATCCTATCAGAAGATGCAATGTAAAATGGTGGGACTCCTTTATAGCAGAAACCAAAAGTTCTAAACTTATTATCATAAAATAGTTAAAGCAACACCAAAATGCTAAGATTATAGACTCAAATCCTCGGTCTAAATTCCTAGCTCGTAGATCTCATGCTTATGCTTTTATTGTCTCAACAAAATCTAAAGAAGAATATTTCAAAATCATGAAGCAATTCCTACAAAGCATCAAAGACAGTGATCCCTCTCCATCTTCATCATCCTCAGGTTCTATCATTGACGTAACAGATGATGGTGAGGATGAGTGTTATGGTATCCTTCCTCCTATACAAAAATTATAAGAAGTCATTGTCCCTATAAAAAAAAAAATATTTTAAGAGACTCAAAAATATTTTGGCTCGTTTTATATCTTAGTCAATATCCTCTAAATCATCATGCCTATTTTTTTTTATTAACATAAATAGTTAAAACAAGTAGCTACCACTTTAACCTTTCAAAAAACTGATCCTCCACTTGCATAAATAACAAACAACTTTGGATGGTAATTGACAAACAACTTTTTTAATTTTTTTTTTTAAAAAATCATTTTCTTTTCAAATCTTTTAAAGAAGACAGACTCATTTTGCTTTATATAAAAAGACACCTCCCAAGCTTTGAAAACATAACTTCATATAACAGTTTCTCAGCATCATAAGACATAAAAAACCTATCCTTTTGTAACATATTCAAAATTTCCCTATAATCTTTTGTATTAACATCTCTTATCCTGTAAAAAAATCCATACTTTATGGATCCGAACCTCTAAGATCAAATATATTATGTATTGGTTTCAATACAAATTTAAATAAAATTTCTTTAAATCTCAATATATATATATATATATATCATACTTAACTTATGTTTAAATTTATGCAACCTTAAGTATGCTCTATGTTTATTAGAAAAACCTATCAATTTTAGACTTGTCTTAAATTAACGATTGATCGATAATGATATATAACATCTAGCTAATTTAAATGACATCATCTTCTAGAAAGATATTATGCAATATATCATTAATTTGGTATAATTAAAATCATATCTCTTCACCGTAAAAAATGACAAATCTAAAACACTAACCTTCCTCGAAAAAGATAGTAAAAAGAGAATGAAAACTTAAACCACAATTATAAAACATAACATGCATGAGATTTAAATTCACCCAAGACTTGAATTGTGTACTGATTGGATCGATAAGTTAATATGCATTTATCTTAAAATAAAAATATTGTTTTAAATAAAAAAATTATTAGAAATGACCTAGCTAGATTAAATTGATCGACTCACCAGATGATCATTTAAACTTAACGAGGCAACTCTCAACCCACTTGATATTGTTTGGTGTGTCATTTCTCATTTTGTGGGTTGCAAACGGACACAATTGGTATACTGTTTTCTTACGATTTAATAAACCAATTAAAACATGAGTTTTCTTCAAAGGGAAAATGATTTTGATGGTTACCGAAAATTAAACTTTATACTAAACATATATCGCGAAGTGATGTCATTCAAATTGGCTGTTATATTTCATCATAACCATTAATTTCGTTCGTTCATGTGTTTTGATAGTATATGTATATTTTTGTTGTTATTATTATTATTAACGTGGGTGTTTGGATCATTTTAAATGTACTTAGACTAATTTCATGAGTTTTGAAGTTAACAACCATATAAGTCTCTAGTGACCATTAATATTAACAACCTCAGGACTCAAACATGAAATAATAAAAAAAATAAAATTTTTAATCCTAAATTTTTATTATTGGACCATTTATTAACCTATTATATAATTATAGGATAAGCATCTGGCTACAGATGGTTCTGTCTTTATCGAGAAACCTAGTTTTTTCTTGATGCTAATCTATCTATTTTCTACATGTGGATACGTAAGATAATTCTTGTATTGTCCTGTTTCTTTGATTTTTTTTTTCTTTTTTCTGGTTTTTTAATGGTTAATTAAGGTGAAGGATCATATATAATTCTTTAATATTATTCTATATATTTACTTTTCATACACGATTAAATTCAATTCCTTTTCGCTCAAGATGTGGACCGATTAGCTATATATAACAGTAAAACATCAGCTGTTCACAAAGAATTTTATGATAAAATTCTTTATTACGATTTGGTTTTTTACCATCATAATATATAATTTATTTTTTAAAATTCATTTCAACCAACATCATGAGTCGATGAACAAACACGTTTTGATTGAATATGGGTAATATAAGACATGTTTTGAACTAGTAAAAAATTAATAAAATTTTAGTATACAGCCTTTAAATTCTTGATAAATAAGCGTCGTTCAGGAGTGTGTGTGTGTATGATGAATTGTTGTTGCTCATGTTTATAAATAATAATAATAAAAATTAATTATGAAATAAATCCCCGACATGTAATTATTATAATTTAGACATGATTTGACTAGTTTGTAATCTGCCTGATATACCTTTCGTGATTATTTTTTTTAATTTTTTTATTTGTTTTATGACTTCCTCTTAAGTTCTCCTCCATGATGATACTACAGTGATCAAAACCCACTCATATGGTAAGCTTACAGTCAATATTATGGTAGATGATGTGATTTAAAAAAAAATATTTTATAAAAAATATTTTTAATTAAAATTTGTTTGATATTTATATATGTTTAATTAAAATTATGGTTGAATTTGAGGTTGAATAAAAAATAGTTTAATGTATTTGGTTAAAAAATTGTTTTTTAAATTAAGGTTATAAAATAATTAAAAATATATATATTAATATTGATGGTTTTGAATTTAAATATTGTAAATTTAACTATTGTTATTACATAATGAAATAAATAATACTTTATATAAAATATTTTTTATTGTTTAATTAAATTATCTATAATTCCATCATGTATGAAATATATCCGACAATGGTTACAGTTTCTCTGATTTCTTAAACGGGCAACAACATCATGTAAAATATAATTATAAATAAAATTAGGACTGCGATCAAATTTTACAAATGATACACCATCAATAAAATACAATTAAAAATAAAAAATTTTATTTTATTTTTTTTACTGAATCGAACTCGGTTCAATATATTTAATTTTGAACCGGACTTGGTCCGGCCGGAATCATGCTCCACCGTGTAGGTGTGCACTCTCCACTGCACAATAAATTGTGTTTAAATATATATGATCCCATATACAGCAAACTGTGTTTTGCCTGTGTTTGGCTTCAAACACAGACACAACCTAACAACGTGAAATTATTGCAGAATTTGATCATTATGTCTGCATACAAAATTTAGCCCAGTTTTAGTATTGCGTTTCAAATGGAGATTGAAAAAAAAAATTATTTAAAATTATTTTTTTAGATTTTTAGATTTTTTATATGCTAATATCAAAATATATTTTTTTAATTAAAAAAATATTATTTTAATCCAAGGCTATAAGTCAATTAAAAAGCAATTATTACTCAACACCTATAAGTCAGGTATACGAGATGAGAAACCACTGGATAAATGCCAGTAAAAAAAGAAAAAGCTTGGGATTCACATTCAAGAAAAGGGAAAAGCCGCAGAAGGCAAGGCGCAAATTAAGGCTTTGACACCTAAACTAGAGGCGCCGTATGGCAAATTATATATATATATATATATATATATATATATATATATATATATATATTAAAAGTATATTCAGACCAGATTTATTTGTGAATCAAGATTCATTTTTTTAGATTACTGTAAAACTGTATTTCAGCTTGGTATATTTTACAAAAACATTAAATTATCTTATATATTGATATTAAGATTTGAATCTAAAAAATTAAAAAATTAAATAAAATTGCTGTAAAATTTGTTCGGAATTCACTTTTTTAAAATTCATTTTAAAAATAAAACTATTTTTCAACAGACAAACATACACTTAATATTTATTATACACGCTCTCATTTATTATTTAGTTTTTTAAATAATAGTTCATAATAAAATTTCTTTTAATGTTTGAAATTACCATAGATAGCGTAAAAGTTTCTTTAGCTCATGCCAAACCATGTGGTCCGTGTCAGAAGACCCCCTTGCAATTCAAGTATGCCTTACTCTTTTCTTGCAAATTTGCTCAAGATCGATACCCTTCACACCTCAAAGCTTTGTAAGAATTTCTTTGTTTTTGTGCTAGATTTTGCTTTCGAGGCCTTCCATATTAAGCTCCTGTTTTAATTTTTTTAATTTTTTTTATATTTTCAAATTATTTTGATATTCTGATGTTAAAAATAATCTTTATTTTAATACATTTTAAAATTTATGGTCCAATAACTTGTTAATAAAAAATAACATTATTGAGTTGCAAACTAGTGATTGTTTTTTAAAGTATTTTTTTTGTTTAAAAATATTTAAAAATAATATTTATTATTATTATTATTATTTAAAATTTATTTTGTGTATAGCATATAAAAACAACTCAAAAATTTAAATAAAAAATTAAGAATTTCTTTTTAAAATTAAAAAATGATTTTACCGCAAATCACAGTAAAGTAGATTCCGAGTTTTGCCGTCTCATTGAATTGCCATGACCACTTACCTACTTTGAGGTGTCCTGTTAAAGATCAGAATGCCTCAGCAATTCCACTCACAGCGTTAAAATCCTTGGAAGCCCAGATCATGGTCAGAATTGGTCGAGCTGGGAATCATACACGTTCACGACTGATTTAACAGTGAAAGTAACTTTTCTTTTTATATGCTTAAAATCAAGGTAAATTAATTTTCACTGACCTAAAGTTTATCGACTTGTCAGTTGTCAGTTGTCAGTTGCCACTACTCGCATAGGTTCAAGTTTGGCAGTAGATTTGATCGATCTTGATTTTGAAAATGTTCGAGTTTTTATTATATCCTTGTTGTTCATGATTATGAAATTAGTGAAGGTGAGATTACATGATTTTTATTTTTATTTTTATTAATTTATGGATATACTGATTTCGAATGTAAAAAAAAAATTAATTCGTATGTATATATTACCAACAACTAAGCTTTAGGATTTTTGTGCTTTTCACCAGGCTAGTGCATTGTGGACCTGGGCCGTGGAAAAAAATCTACTTATTTATTATATTGGACCGTTATAATAAGTTAACAAAACCCTTTTGGGCTTTTATATATATATATATATATATATATATATATATATATATATATATATATATATATATATATTATATAGTACTTGTATTTTTAGGATAGCATGGTTGATTAGGATTTTTTTTAGATGGTTTTTAAGTCGTGTTTTTTTATATTGGTTTAGTGTATTTAATTTTTTTTTAATAAATTTCTCAAGCTTATAATCCAAAAAATATTAAAAAAACAGATATTATTTGTCCTTAATTAATTTGATAATGACTAATCATCCTTGTGATTTGTGAAAAGATTTCAATATCTCTAATAACTAGTTGAATAATTTCTGATGAGAGGAGCAAAATCTTCTATATATTATTCCAGTAAAAATTGCCTGAGTATGCATGAACAAAGACATTGTTGGCATGAATTTGTATGTACGTGGTTAAGATTAGTCACTCTCAGCAAGGAATCTTGGATCTTCGACACACAAGATTCAATATATATATATTTATAGAGTTGAAGCAATGTACGTAAAATTCTCAAGAATATGATTTTAGTGAATTCATCAAGGAGTTCCAAAGCTCCCTTTACGATTTTGCTAGATTTTTCTTAAGAAATTCGCACTGCTATTGTCATTATCAGTTAATATTGACTCTGACATTGATTAATCATCTGGCAATCTTGAGAGTTTGTGGATTTGCTTCAATGAGAGGATTAGTGTGGACAATTTTAGTTTTTTTTTAGTTTAATATTGGTGTTTGGACTAGCTTTTGCATACCTCGACTAATCCCACAAACTTTGAAGTTAACGACTATATAAGCCTCCAGTGGTGATCATATAAGTAACTATAGAGTTTGAACCTAAAATCATAAAATAAATAAATATTTTAATTTTAATTTTTTATTACTAAACCACCTCTTCTAAATAAAAAAAAAAAAAAAAGTAGTTTCTTTCTTGTTTTGGTAGAGAACGAGAGCCCTGCCATGCATGGTCTCAGACCCGGACAATTTATTTTCTTGGCAGTGTGTTCAAGAAAAAAGGTGCCTGGGGACCCCGGAATCATGGGTTCATGTCATGGGCAGAATTCCTCGAAAGTGATGCCTTTTGTGATTTGGATTTTATTTTTAAAGTTAGCATAATTAGTTAAAAGGTTTGGCTTTTGAAAAAAGATTTAGTCAATATTACATTTTCACTTTGTCTTGATTTTTGTGCGAGACAATTATCTTATGGCGTTTTAAAATACTACTATTTAAATATGTTATTTATTTAGAGCATAGCATGATAACTTAATATATAACCTTATGAAAAATGACCGGTTGATATAGTTTTATACGTTGATCGATTATTTTATATAAAAATTATAATTTTATAAATTTTTTTTTCAAATAGATTTTACGAGTGTCAGTAATATAGTCAAGTTTGCAATAACATGTAATTCTAAGTAATTAGGTATGAGTCTACCACAACTATATGTAAATTTGTCTCAAACTCAGATAAATTACATGGAAGATCTATCATATGTATTTATAGGCCAATGAAATAAATCTAGATCCAAAAAGAAGTCTAGTTGTGCAAAGCCAGAACAGTGAGGTAAAAGAGTTATATTTTTTTATTTGACCATTAAATCACACTCAAATTTTTATAGGAGTTTCTGTAAATCATTATTTTTTTAAATTTCAAAAATATTATCCCGAGGCCCTGATTTTTATAGTTTTATGATTTTTTTTCTTGTAATGTTGTCGTTAAAAACACAACATTTAATTAAATACCATGTTTTAGAATCATGACATCTAAAATTGTGGTACTATGTCCAAGCTTTTTGATACTATATTAATTAGCCATTTGTTTTTACTTCTTGTGCTAAATGTCCAGTTTGTACATGCCTCGTTGCTCGATGAATATAGCCATGCTGATAAATATTACATGCCTCGTGTATTGCTTATTGAATAATCCTACTTATTTTTTTAAAAAAAATGGATGAACTTAGACTGTTAATTTAGCTATAGACCAATATATTATTATCAGTACACTTGATTAAACTATAAGAAACTAATAAAAGATTAATCAAACAAAAAATTAAGAGTTGGACGGAGGTGTTTGGCCTTTTTATTTATTTAAAAAAATATTTAAATTAATATTTTTTTAGTATTTTCTAATGATTTTAATATACAAATATAAAAAATTTAACAAAAATTATTTTAATATATTTTTAAATTTTATTTTAAAATGAATTATATACCGGTGTTTGATATTACAATCCAATCATACTTTAAAGATATTTTATTTTTTTTAGCTTCAAGTTAATTTTTTATAATTTTAGATTATTTTAATATATCGTGACAATTAAATTTAAAAAAATAAAAAATATATTTTTAATATATTCCTAAAAAGCAATTCTTTTTGAAAAACCTCAACCATGTTCAACAACAAGCAAATCTTTGTCTTCCAGTTCGATATAGACTAGTTAGATGACCCGCGCGATACCACGGGTCAATCTTTTTTCTGCATAAAAAATATCAAAAAAAAAAACTAAGATTTAAAAGTGTTAAGTTTTTTTGCAAAACTATACCCAAGAGTCTTAGGTTTGGCTGCAACGTTTGACCAAAGAGTAATATTTATAATATTAATAATAATATTAAACTTGCATAACCCAAGTTTAAGTGGGTTTGACTGCAATACCAGACCCAATAACCTTGGATGTAGGTCTGGCTGCAAGGTCGTATCATAAAAGTATGATAATTAAATAGATTAGGTAAAAAGAAAAAAACATAGAAAAAAAAACCAACATGAAGAAAATAACTAATGAAGAAAAAGAAAAAAAATCTGAATTAACTGGGTTAACTCTTCAAACCAGGTTAACTCGTCAAACATTGGATTTGTGTCGTGAAAGTTTGATAACTAAATAGAAAAAAAAATTGATGGGTTACCCCAGAATTAACTAGGCTAACTCGTCAAACCTGGGATCTGTATCATAAAATTCTGATAATTAAATAGAAAAAATTTAATATTAAGAAAGTAAATTAAAAAACAAAAAAAGAAGAAGAAGAAAGCGAAAAAAAACTAAGACATCAGCTTTTTCACTGTGGACTGCACAATGCAGTCCACAATAAAAGGCTTAAAAAGGAAAAGAAAAGGGAAAAAAACAAAGGTATATCCATGGGTTAATTTTTTTTTCTTACATAAAAAATATAAAAAAGGCTAAGATCTAAGAATGTTAGGTCTTTCTGCAAAGATATACCCAAAAGCCTTGGATCTAACTGCAACGCTTGACCCAAGAGTAATATTTATAATAATATTAAACTTACATGACTCAAGTTTAAGTAAGTCTGACTGTAATACCATATCCAAGAGCCTTGGATATGGGTATGGCTGCAAGATCGTGTCATAAAAATATGATAATTAAATAGATTAATTAAAAAAAAACCAACATGAAGAAAAAAATTAATGAAGAAAAAGAAAAAAAACTGAATTAACCGGGTTAACCCTTCAAATCAAGTCAACCCATCAAACTTGGGATTCATGTCATGAAAGTTTGATAACTAAATAGAAAAAAAAAAGCTGATGGGTTAACCAAGAATTAACTCAGTTAACCCGTGAAACCAGGTTAACCAGTTAAACCCGGGATATGTGTCATGAAAGTCTGATAATTAAACAAAAAGAAATTTAACATTAACAAACTAAATTAAACAAAAAAAACTTTGGGTTACCTTGTCGAATCAAGTTAACCCGTTAAACCCGAGATTCATGTCATAAAAGTCTGATAACTAAATAAAAAAATTTAACATTAACAAAAGAAAAAAACAACTAAAAATGGATCGGTTAACCTATAATAAACTGGGTTAACCCGTAAAACCAAGTTAACCCGTCAGACATGGGATATGTGTCATGAAAGTTTGATAACTAAATATAAAGAAATTTAACATTAACAAACTAAAATAAACGAAAAAATTAATTAAAAAAAAAACATCGGGTTAACTCGTCAAACCATATTAACCTGTTAAACCTAGGATCCTTGTCATGAAAGTCTGACAACTAAATAAAAAAATTTAACATTAACAAAATAAAACAACAAAAAAAATGAACGGGTTAATCCAGAATTAACTGGGTTAACCCGTGAAACTTGAGATATGTGTCATGAAAATTTGATAACTAAATAGAAAGAAATTTAATATTAACAAACTAAAATAAACAAAAAAATTAATTAAAAAAAAAATCCAAGTTAACTCGTGAAATTAAGTTAACATGTTAAATCCGGAATCATTGTCATAAAAGTCTGATAACTAAATTAAAAAAAATATTAACATTAACAAACTAAATTAAACAAAATAAAATTTATTAAAAGAAAAAAAACAAAGAAAAAAAAAGCTAAAGGCATCAAAAAAAAAAAAAATTAAAAAAAGTGAAAAAAATAGCTTAAACTAAATTAACCAAAACAAAATTTATTAAAAGAAAAAAAACAAAGAAAGAAAAAAAAAGAGCTAAAGGCATAAAAAAATATAAAGAAATGAAGAAAAATAGCTTAAAAAAAAACTTAAAAAATAAATAATAATAATAATAAAAATATCTCAGCCTTTTATTGTGGATTACTACTACGAAAGACTCAGCAATTTTAGTATATTTTTAATTAACGAAGATTGATGTGACCAAAGCAACAGGAGAGGTAATAATAACTTCAGTGGCAATATGCAATGTCCATACATCTGGTTGACGTGACGAAATTCCAAGCCCAGCCTTATAAAACACGTAAGCACCCAGGCTTGAGTGCAATTGGACCTTCAGCCTACTCTTCATATTCTTGCGGGCTCATATAAAAAGAAAGAAAAAAAAATCTCTACTCATTTTACACACTCACTCACTCACACACACACACACACACACACACACACACGTATTCTTACGCATGTAATCGATATTA